>NC_142983.1:7535714-7837142 GCF_061535395.1 Colias eurytheme
ATTAAACGTATATTGAGGATTCTGTTATTAAAAGTTTGGTTATTATGATTAGCAGTTAAACTTATTAAAACTCTGAATTCGATACTTGAAATTGTATGGAGGTCTAATTGGATAAGAATCGATATCCGGGTGTACGTGCGTCTTTTAAACTAACACTCGAATGTTTTCAATATTATATAACATTGTTTTAACTAAAATGTCTTCATCTTATTTAGTTTAATTTTATAATATTGCCGCGTAATGCCTTAATCTTCTTTGACATGTTATGATTTATTTACTTTCTTAAGTAGGTAATCGTTATATCGAGAGCTTCCTCATTAGGAAATAAATATAAACAATCAATTCGGACTTTACATAAACCAGGTGATTATTTAAGTGTAAAACAAACAAAAGAACAACATTAATTACGGCCAAGGTATAGTCGGTGTTAAAACTAAGTACCCGATGGATTCTCATTATTGCAATATTGTAGCCAGGCATGCGAGTAACAATTATTTATTCTACTTTAACATGTAATACTTTGTTTTACGGGTCATTATCGTATCAAATAATAAAATACCTGAAGGTAATTTGTGGTCACTCGTACACAAGACTCTTGATGGGTCTCGTGACCGAGATATGTATGTAAAAAGCGACCTTCACAGTTCCGCGGCTAGTGGGTGAACGACCCATATAAGCAATAATTACGTGAGATATTATCTTTTTATTGAAATTGTTCAGATGATTGCCGATTAGTTACTAATTTTCATTAATCATAACAAACTCGTCAAGGTGAGTTCAGCAGCGCGTTAAAATAATGCATTGAAATAATGAGTAGGTAAGGATAATGCCTCCAATTAGTTTTTCAGACTGCTTATTATAAGATAAGGCTTAGTAAATGTTAATTTGTAAAAATATTTTTTTCAAATAAGACTCATGCTAACGCATGCTATAATAAAAAAAAAACCTAATAAAATTCTTTATTGACATCATTACACAATACACAGGTCAAAATAATGTATCCTTCGGCTCCCGAACTAGTTTAAAACTGTGTCTCAGGAGCCAGAGGGTTCCCCCTATATTGATCATAATATTATGTCTATAAACTGAACTAAACGCTAAAAAGCTATGATTTTGAACTAACTGGCAACTCCTCGACGATACTGTCAATGCAATTTTATGAGCTATATAGGTACTGCTTGTAATAAGAGTATAGTGAGATTGCTGAATTATGCATCCATATATTTTATAGTCACGTACGAAACCCTGAATTATGTGATACAAATTTCAAATATTTATCCATTTATTTATCAAGATAATAAAAATAATTGTCCGAGAACCCAAGTGTCAAATCGTTATGCATAACAGAACCTTGTTTATAACCATGAAAAAGATAACATTCGGTAACAATAGACAAATGGCTATTTAGAACATGCGACAATGTAGCCTTGTAAACATTACGTTGTGTGACCAAAATAATAGGAATTTAATGGACTTGACGACTCGATGTCGCAACACTTGTGTAACGCAGAAAGTGCATTCACAAAATACACATAGTACTTACATGTAGAAAGCGTTATTTATTTTATAAGTACGATATATTTATCGTGCGTAAATTTCGTTATAGAGATGGGAGACGGAATTTTTATACTCGATGCATTTTTGATGACACTGTTCTCATGAATTTCAACTTTAAAGGAACGTAAAATTTGTTTTTTATCATATTAATTGTAGATAATGTTCTTTTAGATTTGTGATTGTAGAAAAATTATATTCATTGTCATTTTGATTATTTTCTATTTAAATATACAATCTAGAGACTGGAGTCTATCAATGCAGTCAGAATAATTTAATATCATCCATACAAAATGTGGGTTTAAAAGTTAATGATACTGCGACCAAATGATTGTTCATACTTTATATTTTATATCATAATCGTGAGTCGTGACGCATAAAAAAACGGAAATGCATATAATATGTTACATTATTACATATAATTATGGTATAATTGTTATCCTTGATTCAGTTTGATTTTTGTGAATTCATTTATGTATTCAGTTCGATAATAATTATTGTATATTATATGTAATATAAATTACTTGTAAAAATACATAAGTACTTATTTATGTAGGTAAGGAATGCTGAAAATCGCTAATTTTAAAGTATTTTATTTTAATAGGTATTTCTCATCATGCAATATGTTAAAATTACATACTGCAGTATGTTGGTTCGTACGTATCATGTCAAATAAACTCAAAAATTTATGTCGATTTATTCATAAGTCACATTTGGAAATCTTCGAATATTTTAAATAACGTAACTACGACAACTTCTGAGCGAGTCTGATTTAACTAAAAGATTAAAATATGCCACAAAGTTTAACCCCGGTATGCAAATTGAATGTAATTGTTTTATTATTTTTTCGCTGCTGATTTAAGAACAATGGTTTCATTGACACCACATAATCATGAATGGGTTAATTTCTCGTACACTTCCTTTTCTAAATTCTCACCACTGGCCTCACTCGTATAGGAGTCAAGGCAAATGGTCACTATCCACTTTAATGTCAATTGAGGCCTTGTCATTGGATAGGTATTTACATAAGCTGTGACCTTACGCGATCCATACATTTTTACGCACAAATACCTTAGTTTTAGCACGTTTTAGTTGAGGTAATTGTCACTGTAAGGTTAATTTGTATGTTAATAGAATTATATCTATAAAATATAGGCTTAAGTCAAGATGTTTTTATAAGGGAAGGAAGCGAATTTAGTTACGATGAGAGACTTAAAATTACGACATGGCCATGGTCGTATTTAATGACCACTTAGTTTGGTGTTTTACTGCTTTATTAAATAGATGTTAAAGAGTAAAAAACTTGTTTAAAGTGACAATTCAGTGTTATAAGTTTAGCCATCAAACTAAAATTAAAATAAAGGTTAAACGTATAAATTAGAATACACATTAAAATTTGCGTGTTTATTTACAGTATATTATATATAATTTATGTATTCATAACTTATCTTCTAAATATAGAACTATTGAATAATCAATAAGAATAATATTATGAAGGTGAATACTGCCTGTAAATATGTAAAAAAAATGGATGGACTTCTATTGTCATTTACATGTTACATACAATAAAGCTTCTGAAGTTTTATCAACTAATTTCTATGTATTTATTATGTTATCTAGTAATAAATTTCATGAGAAAATAGTTATCAAAGTAATATTTATCGCGGAAGGCGGAAGTTCAGGACCGGTTCTCGGGCACACGCGCGACGTATGAGTCCGAGTATGTTAATGCGTCTACGCAGCTTTTCTGTAGACGAGCGACAATGCAATCATTTAATTTTAATACTTTATGTTTTCTGAAATATATAGGTTTGCAATTTATAGAGTTCGAAGCATAAATGAATATAATAATATAGGCTCAATGTAATAAAACCGAACTCTATCGCATAAAAAGATAACACCTATTGCTTAAAACACAGAGACAAATAATACAACAAGGCAGACTAATGTAAGAAAGATACTTCACTTAGATAATTTCATGTAGCGTTGCAGTATGAAAATAAATATTGATGAAATATTACCTTGTTATTGAGTATAATAAGCGGTTAAACTCAGAAACTCTACCTATACAATTATACATTTTACTTTTTAGCAAGACAACTACAGTAATTATTTTCGAAATTAATTTAAACCTGTAATTTGTGATTGCTAGTTCATTGGTTATTTCCTGTAAGAGTTCTAATTATACTGAACCATTTAACATTTACTGTCTTCATTTCGTTGCTTATTAAATTTGTATTTCTTGTACATTTATCTCTTTTTATTATATTGTTGTGACAACTGTAGTCGTTTGCGTACAATTACTTAAATATTTTATTATGTATTTGCAAATGTTTATGACCATAAATCTCATTAACAGACTTAAAAAATAAATATCGATAGCCAGCTAAATTGCACGCTTTTACTGTACATTATATCGAACTAAATTTTTGTCTCATTAATACTAGAACTTGATCAAATTTAGTTTTCCATATTTACTTTAGAGCGTATTTTGCAAACACTGAAACTTCTATATAAAAAGTATTATTTAAAAGTCACATGCGACAAAAAGTCGCGCGTCTGCCGTGTACTAGTAATGCGCCCGCCTTAGGGCATGGCTTCCCGCTACCTCGCGTAATGTATATAGCCATTCACGGCACATGTGCACTTGCATTAATGACCGATACATGTTATGTAATTCAATTCGTGGATTACAAGAACGTCCGCGTTTTTGGTTCCCTTTAAATAGATTTCTTTTAGCTGGTTTACGTTTGAAGGAAAGAGAATGAAGGATGTAAGATCACACATTTAACTTAACAAATTTGTATAAAATGTATTGTTTGTTGAAATATTTTCAAAAGTTGAACATTTTTATCGTAGTAGTATATTAGTAAAGATGTTAGTTATTGTAGTCAGTAGGTAATAGACAAAAAGAGAAAACTCTATTGTTTCTAAATATAATTCGATAGCCAGATAAGTTTTAATCTAGCGGAGGCTTAGGCGCAGCATCTAGCAACAGCTAGTATACACATAGATTTAATCAATCATAAATTTTTCGAAAATTACAAAACATTTAAAAAACAATGTTCGAAACAAAAGAATTATATTGCACGTCATCTACGCTAATCACAGTACAAAGTTGACTTGTCAATGTTGTCACCTACATAGCGAAGGTTGACCCTACATTTAAGTACTTTGTTACCACACAACTATCAGTTACCGCCGCACCTTACATATTTAAACTAACTTCACCATTATACTGCAAACTGTCCTTACTATCCATTCTGAAATGTATTGAAAGCCTTCAAGGCCACATCGTGACCCCCAATCGTAGTCAAATAAAAAACGTTTTCTTTCCTACTTAATCAGATTACTATCTAAATATAAGATACGTAACGTACATTCGATATAATTGAGCTTGTTTGATACGCTGCATTTTAGTTTAACACTGACTGAATTACGGCTTACCAATAAAATTAATTTAATTGGTGCTTATTCTAGTCATTCTTTTGTTACATTTTCCTTATTTCTTGATTGAAATATACAAACCAGTTTATAAGGGCTAAATTTCAGATGATGTCACGGTCATAACCACAGAATATTATTTTCTACAACCCAATAAATGTTTTCAACAACTCTATTCAGATTGTTATCAACTAATTTTAAGTTTAATACATAATAAAAATGCCAAAACACATTTATATTCTCATAATTTAGTTGAATCGTATCAAATATCATCTTATTTCGGAATTTATGTTAAATTGAACAATTAATCAAAGCTATTTATTGCAAGGACGTTGACCATACTTGCGGTAGAATTTATTGCAGATAATAAGTGTCTTTGTTATAAAGTTGCCAGTTTTTGTATCACATAAGCTTTTTTGCGTTGATGTTGAATTAAATTCCAAGAAATGTGAAAAGTATTTTTAAATAGAGATAGATAGATAATTTATTAATTTTATATATTCTTTCCCAATTAATAAAATCATAAAAATCATATGGTATTTTATGTTGTATTATATTTTTAATTATTAGGTAATTATAATAAGTCTCGAAGAAAATGTTTTCCACGTGTTGTAATATAATTTTCTTAACTGAATGTAAATAATTTCGTATTAATATATGCTAAATAAAACGAACTTTTTAATTTATGGTTTGAAATTTAATTATCAATTAGTGTAGGCGTTGGGAACTTTACTTTAATTAAATAAACGATACAATACAAGACTTAAACTTGACCCACTTATATGTTTCACAATATAATTGTTATTTTGCGGGAATCCGGTGAATATCAAAGAGAGTACGTAGATATAAAAACTAGTCACTACATAGTATAAAACAAAGTCGCTATCTCTGTCCCCTATGTCCCTTTTAAACAACGGATTTGATGCGTTTTTTTAATAGATAGAGTTATTCCAGAGGAAGGATTTAGTATATACTTTATTAGGTATTAGACAAAGCGGGCCGAGCCGCGCGCAGAAAACTAATATAAATATTATAAGTTATAACTAAATAATAAATGTAATAGTCAAGCAATAACTTAAAGTTTACGATAACAGTGCGATAGTAAAATAGTTTATTATTTTATAAAGACACCTATCATCAAAAATCACTTAAGTAACCTAATATATAAATATGTATGACTATTTAGATAACATAATTTATTTCAACTCAAAGTTTAATTAAAATGGAACAAAAAATCCAATTTTAAATATTATGTATCCTCCCCCTTATAATTGTTTATTTTTATGTAAATTAACGCTCAATTCAAGAGTAATATGCCAAAATATTTTAAAGATACTATAAGAAGAGATATAATAAATTTAAAGCTCTACATATTTTATATATCAGATAGAACCGTAGAACGCTCTTAAATACACACACCGGCACAATTAGCGGAACAGAAACCGATGCGCGAGAACATCGTCTGGGATTTGAACGAATGGCAGCAGGTTCTCTTTACTGATGAGTGCAGAGTTCTTTTAAAACAGATCGATGGGAGACAGCGAATATGGAGATGCAAAGGAGAACGCCACATACAGTCTAATTTGGAACACACAGTGGCTTATGGTAGCGGCTCGATTATGGTTTGGGGAGGGATATGTTTGGGAGCTCGCACGGAGTTGTGATAGTCACAGGAGGGACCATGACAGCAGATCGATACATCAGAGACATTTTACAAGAACATGTTGTACCATTTGCCCCATTTATTGGTGACGACTTTATTCTAAAGCAAGATAATGCTCGTACTCATAGTGCACAATCGGGACAGGCATATCTGAGCCACGTAGGTATACCGGTGATGCAGTGGCCAGCAAATTCCCCCAATATCAATCCGATAGAGCATCTCTGGGACTTGCTAAAAAGAAGGGTTAAATCCAGAATGCCAGCCCCCAACAATCTGAATGAACTTGGAAACGCATTACTTGAGGAGTGGGAGCGGTTGCCTCAAGAAATCATCGATAACATAATCTGTAGCATGCCCAGACGAATGGAAACCTTAAACAGAGCAAGAGGGGGAAACACTCGTTATTTATTATTGCTTTAATTTTATTGTTAAATCATTTAATGCTCACTTTTTTTATTTTTTGTGATGGTTCATAATCATCTAAAAATTTCACTTATTTCAAATTCCTTTATTTTTCAATAAAAAATAACGTTGTTAAAAGATGTTAATCAATTTGTTATTTTGTGTCTAATTACATTTTCGTCAAATATATGCGTTATTATCTCATAGTCACTTTTTTTTCTGTTCCGCTAATTGTGCCGGTGTGTATATTTCTTCACGATACAAGTCATAATAATTTTATTATATGTCTTTGAGTCACTTGCGTTTATACCAATGTCCATTGTAATAGCCATTTCTCTGTTTTGCAAGCGGTTACAGCTTCCTATGTACACTGAGTTGAATATTTAATAGGCAATTTTGTAACTGCAAATAACGTGGTTAGCGTTTGTCACCTGTCCGAGAATGATCTTATTCTGTGTGTAATTTTGCTTGAAGATTAGTTTTATGAATTTTTATTGTATTTTGTTATGTTGAAAATTATACGTAGACATTTATAGTTTGTGGATGGATATTGTGAATACTCTTAATAGGTTTATTAACTAATTTCGATTTGTTTATGTGAAAATTTTCAGTAATAATGGAATACATCAAAAGCAAAAATATGTTATTTCACCAATTCTCGTAACTTCAATATATTGTTATCTATAATTTTCGAACACAGTAATTGAGAATAATGAGATATTTAGTAGGTACGTTCGGATAACTTGAGGATAAGATTTGTAGATGCTCTATATGTAGATTGTAGAGTTTAACTTTATGTAATTCGTTTATTATCCATGTTCGATATTATCATAACGTTCCCAATTTCCCATATCATAAGGTTACATTTTTCAAGTCCACAAAATTTGGTTTCATTGCCAATTTCTTCGCGATATTTTGAACACAACGTCTTGAAATAAAAGTGCGCGTCCAAGAATCAATTGTCATTGTTTCAATAAACTGTATAAGCATGATAATTTGTTACTTACTATCCTTGTTAGATCTTTATGCTGACATTTCGAAACGAGTTATGTTAATAAACTGCTCCGATTAGAAATCTTTTGTACCAACATCACTCTTTACTGAGGTAATATTTAATAAGCACATTGTAAAGAAAATATATCTACTTTATTACAATATTTTACGACCTAATATTTCAAAACTGTTCTAACCAATTACTTATTATCTATTTGCAATTAACATACTTGTATAATTGTAATGTTTATATGTAAAATGAATGTTTTAATATGTTCATTTTATCGTATCCTAAATATGTGTTAAACGAAATTGAATATTTGAGGATAAAACAGCATCGCTTCTTTTCTCTCGTTTTAATAAAAAAATCAGTTATGTCCTTGTTATGTCAAACACCTTAAGGGAATTTCAAAGGGTCGTTCTACATTTGCATTCCTCTTCCTCTTTCTGCAAAAATACAGTTTTTTACGTCATGTAAAATGTAGATAATTGAATAGGCTACGTCCGTCGTGGTCGGCATTCTGGTCGGCATGTAGCAATATGCACGGTTGATTCGGTTTCCACGCATGTATGACCGCGTAATAGGCGATGCGTTTCTGGCATATAGAACTGCCCTTTTCCGATTGAGATCACGAGATATGAATGTTTTTGGCGCATTCACAATCGTGTTATGTCTGTTCGTCCGTGCTGAGGTTTGGCGGTCTTTGCTATGGAGGAAATAGTTTTATTGTTTATCGACTTTGCGCAACAAAAGCTTGATTTGCAAGCTTACGTTAAATAAATTATGATGATTTTAAAGTGGCATAAAATTGAAATTTTTACTAAGTTATTTCGTCAGTATAGACCTCTATTAAAAGACCACAAAAATAATGAAAATCACAATCTTTATTGAATTGTAACATACAGAAGGCTAAGTTTTTACATCAGCTTGCTTTCCTGTATACATTATAATGTAGGTAATTGTATAAAACGTTTGCATTTGATTTTTCAAGATTACAGATTATTGAATCAAACTTAACGTGTATTTAGGGCTATCGATGTTTGTAAATTCTTCTATGCTGTGCCTTTCACGTGTATAAGATAAAGGCAATCGACTCGCTTTTGTTTCAAACGAGATTTTGTTCTTCGAGCCATTCTATTTAAGATCCAGTGATAGTATCGAGACATATAGTTCGATACATTAACTATGGTTGAAGGTACATTTAATTTCACTGGTGGAAATAATTCTCGATTTGTTCATAGAATAGTTCAATTTAACTTCTAGTCAATAAGGAAATGTTATATTTGTGAATAAAATCTCTACAATAGAGCCTTAAAAACCTACTTGTAATATTGGATTTGCTTTCATTATTCGCTTTTAATTTTAATAATGTCTTTAAAACAGAGCACTTCATTTGTTATATTATATCAATTTTGTTAAATATAGCAAGTAGTTTTAGTGCTCTTGGGGTCTAATAAAAAACTACAGATTTGGGTTAAAACTAACTCACTATGCCAATATGCAATAGTATGGTTCATTATCAATACGTTAAAATTACATAGTGCGAATTATTGCGAGCATAATGCATAATATTTGACACTGATGTTAAGGAATATATAAGACGAATATGGCATTATAGGCCTCCAGAGTTTTGTAACAATGAGATTTAAGTGCGTGACTGTGTTTCTGAGGCGAATGTTAGGATTCAGACGTCGTCCACTACGTTCATACGTAATTGTCCTTGTCGAGATGGATACCATAGAGAATGTACGGTGTAGAATTTATGAAAATGATTACTTAACAAAACCTTGTTCTAGTAAAGGCCTTAACAAGCTCACTATCATCTCGTTGTGAGAAACCGGATCACAGTATACGTCAGATTGTTAGAGTTTGAAGAGCAATCTTCAATTATAACCCTTCTAAAATTGTTTCCTTTCTTGTCTTTTCAATAATAGTAATTGGAAAGATTGATAGTATAGATGTGGAAAGTAACATGTCCTGTTCTTTTAAAAATATTATATTTAAATTCAAAAGGCAGGTATGAAAAAGACACATTCTATAAAAGTAGATAATAGTTATAGCACAGACTAATAATAATATACTACGTATACAAGTTATAGTAATAGTTTAGTACATATACATATATTTTATTAATTGCCGTATTTAATATAGTGTTCAATGCAAATGCTAATTAAAACATTGCGGCATTATTAAAACCTTTAAAATATTGAATACTATTGCACATAAAGCATTTATAAGCTATAGGTAACGCCCACTAAGTTCTACGATATGCCTGAGTCTGGATAGTTTCAACTGATACTAATGAAACTCGTAGGCAAGGTATGAAACTAGATTCCTATTGATATAATAAGTTAAGCAGTTAAAATTCAAACTAACGAAATGGTGTATGTGTAAACAAAAGTATAATAAATTAAATGTAGGTAGAGCAAGGGCAATAATTTTTAACCAGAAGCAAAATAAGGCTGTAATACCTAAGTGTAACAAATGTGCCTGTGTAACTATATCTGTTTATAATTAATCTTTATGATTTTTTAATTAATTACTCAATTTGTAGATTTTTCTCTATAACACTATAATATGGTATAAACAAAGTCGTTTCCCGCTGTCTGTCTCTATGTATCTTTGATTTACCACGCTATGTTTTGATGCGGTTTTTTTATAGAGTAGTTCAAGATTTGGGTGTATAATTTATTAAGTTTCATACAGCGGATAAATTACTATAAAATTACTATAATATTCTTAATGCCAAATACATTTATTTGATTTGCGTTAATTATCATTTCTTAATGCTAAAGCCGTCTTGTTTATGTCGTAGTGTGTCTGAATTTCCGCCTTAAATAAGTTTGTGTGGAAACATAGTTGACTTTAAGGTAATAAATATTTGAATGTACATACCTACAATATTTATTATAATTTATAACAGCAGGTCAGTTAAGATTTTTAAAACGACAAACACCTAAGTGTTTATGACCACTAAACATCAAATGGCCCACCTGCCCCTTTGCTTGTTCTAACATTAAAAAAAAAATTGACAACAAATTCTTAAGGTTGTACAATATCTATAAAATTTTAAATTAGTGCATTATGCCACAGGTCAATCAATACAAATTGATTGGGTAATGAGATACTAATACTTTACGAGCACAACTCAATTTTAATAGGGTTCTAAGTAATGCAAAAGCCACGTAAAGTAATCTATACCGCGAGTAATAGATTATGTTAACTTGGCAATAAAAATATGTAACATGATTATACCGTAGCTAAGTATACATTTATGTCGTGATCCTATATAATTATAAGATATATTTCAGCGAACGGAATGTCCATTCATTTATAACCAATCATTATCCAATGGGGAAATTCTTATTTAAATTTTCCATCAATACACTTAACAATTTTAACTTTTGCAAGCGTTATTAGGCGTCATTCGTCAATAATCAGAGATGTCAACTGTTTCATCTATATACATATAATAAAATCGTAGGAAAGTCAAAACTGTACATTGAATATTTTTTTAAAAGAATACATAATCCATGATCTATAATCGATATAGAAGCCAAAAATATAGTTTTTAGAATTTTTGTCTGTTTGTCTGTTTGTCTGTTTGTCTGTATGTTTGTCCGAGCTAATCTCGAAAAGTACTGCATAGATTGACTTCAAATTTTGCATGAATATTACTAACAGGTCGTGTGAGGTTTTTTTAAACATATTATCATGCTATCACCTCCGGGGGAGGAGCTGTGAACCTTTACTTTCCTTACTTATTCCGTGTACTACGACAGCGTACAATCTAAAGACTCATGTTTAAATGTTGTTTTTGAGTAAGCCATGCTATTATCTAGCTTTACACTATAAAAACTACGTCATTTACGTAATTTGGGCAGAGAAACTGTTTAATGAATCTTAGTACTATAAAGACAAATTTGATTCAGCGCCATCTATGAGATTTCGTAAAAATCAAATCAATTTACATGTTATCACTACTGAACACAATGTTAAAAATTAATAATTTAAATATAATTATGTTATTTATTTATTTAACTCTTTAACCCATAATAAATCTTCCCTTCCCTATAAGGTGCGCTTATATAATTCGTGTGAATATACTACATTTTTAAAAGTGAGGGTAGATGTATATTATTTTAATTCAAACTAGACACCATTACAGTTAATCTAATATTGATTGTGTTCATTGGTTACATTTTTAAAAATCTTCGTGTTTTAATAATTCGACCACGAGGCGGGACTCTAATACAAAAAGGTTAGTTCGTTGATAATTATAATTCCTTCATCATTTACATGTTGTTAGTAAAAATATACTTTGACTGTTAATACTTTTGTTCAGTATTTATCTGTATGATTATTGCTTGGTAATTAATATATTTTCATGTCGTATACCTAATTATAAACATAAGTGTGATGTGAAACTAGCTGGATTTATTTTTACACACTCACAGTCTTATATTTTGTGTTAATGTTAAAATAGTATTAATAGTGTAAATCATAATATTTTTTCAAAGTTAAAAATATTTCCTTTTTTCTGATGGTGTTGCCATCGAATTAAACCGCGCTGTCGTTTCGTTCACAAAAAGTCATGTTATTAGGACCGAATATGTAGCCGCCTCAACTTACGGAAACGAGAGTAACCTGCGTTGTCTGTTAGTTATTGTATAGTCGAATTTAACGTTACATGGAAATTGGAATCTAAATATATGTATACCTACTTATATTAAATCTGTAGAGGTCAATTCTGCACATGAAATATATTTCCTAAATAACTATCACGAGGTGATTAGAGATCGACATCGACGTCAAAAATGTTTGTCCGTCTGTCTGTCTGTATAACCGTTATAGAAACAAAAACTACTCGACGGATTTAAACGAAACTTGGTACAATTATTTTTCATATTCGTGAGCAGAGCAGCAACTCCATTTTTAAGCTTTCGTCGCGTGTGCGTTCTTAATGCGTGTATCTTAATGGTTAAAGCTACACAGAAATCAAGTATGAAAGAAATGTTCTCCATATTATATAAAAAATATCTCCCGACATCATAAATGTCTATCTTTTATGGTTGAGCTTAGGAGTTCAAAGCTTTCTGATTATATTTGTCTACTAGCTGTCCCCGCGACTTCGTTCGCGTGGAATAGTGACTATGGGACCTATGACCATGGGCTCAGGGTGGGGCAACAATAAAAAATCATTTTTATTTTCATGCTCCCACTCCCGCGCCCACTCGCACTCCCACGCCATATGCCACGTTCAGTCCTAATCCCACGCCCACGCCCACTCCCCTTCACAATTAGTACCTACCAGATCAAAGCCAGGGTAAGCGCCCCACCCAGCCCCACCGTGGCTACGCCCATGCTGAATTACTACTTAACATACAATTATTGAGTAAATACGTACAACCATACTGTACTGTTGTACTACCATAAATAATTAAAAGAATTGTTATCAAAATTTCTTACTAAACTGAGCTAAAAAACTTACGTACCAAATTATTAAAGAAAATCAAGAAATGAAATGCCTAACCTATACCAAATAGTTACTACATATTATTGTAATTAAAAATTATGGTTAGTATATAATATCGAAAATCAAAAATGCCTAACTATAACTAATTCTACGTAAAATTTCTTTTAAATTATGTCATATTATTTTTTAGGAACCAGGGGGGGGGGGGGAGAGGAGCAAATTCTATTTCCTTCCTTTCTTAAACGGATGTTTTTAATAATCTATGGTGTAGCCAGTAGCCACTGATCAGCTTAATCGATACTCAGTTTTTATCAAATCCAGAAACAAATCCAAATTAGATCTTTCCTGTCTCACGCACGTAACTAAAGGCTGAAGAGAGAGAGAGCACGTAACTAAACCGTTGAGACGAAGAAAAGTGTATAGATAAAGGAATAAATAATTTCATAAACTTCCCGACGATCTTTAAAAATAAATTATAACTTTCATTTTTTTCATTCCCACTTTTACCCCTATGTAGGTATAATAAGTGGATGAACCAATTTTGATACACTTTATCTAAGAACCAGCGTCGGAAAATATTCTGCCTAACAAAAAAAACCGCATCTAATTCGGTTTACCTGTTAGCCAGCTACGGTGCCATAGACAGACACACACACACACACAGAAATACATAGCGGTCAAACACATAACACCAGTCTTTTTGCGTCGGGGGTTAAAAATATAATACGACATAATTTAAAGGACATTTTATGTGGAAAATTTACCTATACACCAGGGTAGATAATTTTTGAAACAAAAAAAAATCGCAGTAGGATGAAACCCATTAGAAAAGGATATGATAAAAATGTAAGGAAAAATAAATTACGGTCAATCGGAGTTCGGGAAGTGCGATGGGGGGAGCTTTTAAGAGAAAAAAATGGTTTCTCTCGATTTCTCGATAATAATAACACCTGCTAATTTTTTTCTACATATTTTAATTGTACAGACATCACTTTTCCACAATTTTATTATATGTATTGATGATGATGATTGAGATTATAACACTCTTAGTCCGTTTTAACTTAATTTTTATTCACCCGCATCAGTGCCACCTAAAAAATCTTTATATATCGAAATTCGAGCAAAGTTAAGAAAATGAGAAATAAGAGTTCTCAAGGATCGTTAGAGATAAGAGGCTTACTATTGACCGAAAACAACATGTGTTATGCCGAACCTGAAACCGCTTCACAACGAGAATTGCGGCTCACAGCTGACCGCGAACGGCATGTACTATCCTGTGAGACCGAAACCTTCACTGAGAGGGTATATATAACGTCTCACAGCTGATCGCAAATGGCATATTGTACTATCCCGTGAGACCGAAACCCTCACTGAGAGGGAATTACGTCTCACAGCTGATCACGATCGTCATATTTTATCTCGAGAATTCTGAAACTTTTACTCAATATGAAGACCGTTTGACAAATAATAGGATGCACCATAATATTATTCGATCTCTCGAAGATGAACATGAGCATAAGCAATGACTAGAGTAGGGACGCGAATATTACCATTATTTGAGACAAGAAAGATTAATAAGTTTGTTTAATGAAAGATTAAGAATTGAAACTATTGGTCTCTTTAAACGGACGAATAGCGAGAGGCCCGTCTTACTGCAGACAGATTTCGACATAGTCTTAATGACTTAGAGGTAAACATAGAAGATCAATCTACAAATTCGGTGGTGTGGTCCGACAAAATAATATAAAAGTGGGTTTGCTTATAACCTCACAATTGATTACAGATCATCTTCTGTATAGGCGATATTAACGTAGTATGTTCTTTTTGTAATGCTTTAAAGTGGAGTAAGGAGTCGGCTTTCGTTTGAAGATACGCCAGAACCTTTGAAATCACTACTTTTAAGTTTTAGAGGAACATGTGCAATCTAAACAGTTCTTAGACAATATTAGCTGTTATAGTATTGCGTTTTAAATGATCCTTTGGTGCTCAACAATTATCAGATGCTCCTTTCATTCTTACTTTTAAGATACAAGGTCAAGTTTATCATTTGATAGGATCCCTTTTGCCTGAAGGCCAACCTAAGTTTCTTTAAATATATTATTTTGTATTCGACTACGACGAATAATCGAATACAAGAAATCAATATTTCTCGAATTTAAAACTGAACTCATTTCACAATTTTAGAACATGTTAATTCATCAGGTTAATCCGTATAAATGCGTTTTAAATCGACATTAGAAGCTTTTCCTCAAGATGGTGATATTAATATAAAATTGGTATAAATGCCGATAGACGGAAGTCTATCAGCACTCAGGAATTCCCTGAGCGTGTTATAACGCCCAGGCCACAGTATTACAATTTTTCCTACAGTAGGGCGACGAATGTATTTTCGCATAGCAACGGAGGGGAACTCGTGGGGGGTAAAGTGACGCGGGCCACGTACCACAAACATGTTTAGTTTGTGGTACCGAGCGCGAAAGAAAGTCATCGTGTTTTTAGTAAAGTTACTATCTAAACTAACGTAATTTATTACTTAGGTACATATTCTATAATGGTGCGCTCAAACTGTTAATCTACATTTAATTTAGATTATTATTTTAATTACTAAGAAATGTAGAATTTAAATCACATTCATTCATGTTTTCCTCAGATATTCGATGTCTATGATTTTCGATGATTTTAAGATTTTCTTATCAGAGTATTCAATTTTAATGTAGTGAAATTTTATAAGAGACAATTAAGAACATTCAAAAATAAAGTGTCACGTATTTTTTTTAAACGACGAATGACGAAAAACGACCGAATCGCGGACGAAGTCGCGGGCAACAGCTAGTAATTTAAATATATCCAGTGTTATTTGTAAAAAACCCGAGAAGATCATGCTCAGGAAATATAAATACAAATAATATAGGTAAATATTATAAATACAAATAATATAGATTCCTGAAAAACACAGCCCTATCTCTAGCGCACTCGAAAAAGTCTAGTCGTAAAAATAATGTGAATTCCCTTCTCTTACGCATAATTCGCATGTTATTGTTCCGTATCATGTTATGTTATATCTGAAAGGAACAGATGACTAACACGTACCGGCTAGCCGTAGTAGTTCTCGGTTCATAAGTGGCCCGCCTTCGTGTAGACCTCAACAGAGGTCACATATCAAGTTCAGGCACCCGTTTCGGATTCAAACCAGTTGCCCACATGTGCGCTGCTTATGTTAAATGCTTCCGCGATTGTTTTGTTGTATAATGCCCATGTTTTGTATGTAATAAATGTAATAATTGACGTATTATGTTATATTAAATGAGGCAGCATGTGAATCGATGTTAGTAACAACTAGAGGCTATTTTAGTATTGTATTTAAACACTAATTGGTATAAAATTGTAGTTACTATTTGCAAATGCTAGTTTATGGGTTTGATATATAAACTAGGTACAAAATTATATCTGGTGATTTGCAGTACAAGAATAACATTTATTTATGTGAGCTGTGAATTATTATTTAGTATGAAATACCAAAATATTTGTTATAGTCACTGGTATGATAAATATCTTTTGCTACATCGGATTAACACCTGATAAAAAGTAACAATTATACGATTATTTGATAGAACGGCACTACTTGAATATATACATTTAATTATCACTTTGAAATATGTGCCTCAATTCTTTTATTTGTGTAAAATGTGTAATGGTTCCGTATATTTGCATAATATACATACATAATACACAACTGATCTTATTTATTTAAATATGGTCCTTGTGATATTATTTACAGGAAAATGTAATTAATAAGCAAATGTAGATTATTTCCTTATCGAATGCAGTGTTGTTCGACTGTTCAACAAAATCGCGGTAATTTAACATTTAGTTAGATTGTAGGAATATTATTTGTGGAATGTGTAAGGGCCACAAACATTCTGTTCTACATTTTAGATGATATTTCTCAACAGTAATCTATAAAATAGAAAGGAGCTAAAACCACATTTCCGATGCTTAGTCCTTTAGTAGTACCATAAATCTGAGGTGACAATTTGTTTAATAGTTTTGTTATTTATTAATGTTTAGTTTTATGCGATAATTTCAGCTCTTAGAAATTATTTTAAAGATACCTACTTAAAATATTCAAATGCTAATTATAATCGCTACCAATATAAATACAAATTATTTAACAAAAAACGCATCGTAAATTGTCGATAAGTTTTTTTAATACCTTTACAATACTATATAGGAAAAGGGAAAAGGAAATAATACGCCTTAGAATATTCCTTTTTCAGATATTTTATGTATATTGCATGTTGTACTAGATTAATTCTGTTATGCAACATAATTACGATATCAATGTTAAATAAAATATTCAAAAAATATCTATCTATTAATAATCAACAACCTTGTTCTAGCTTTTTCTTTATTCTAGGTCCCTATCGCAGTGTACCTACTTATTAAGGCTTTTGCAATCTTTAAGTAATTTAAAAGTTGAATTCAGATTTATTGCATTCAATCGATTTGTTTTGTTTATTTTATAGCGAAAGTATAAGTAAAGTAAAAGCATATAAAGTCTTTGTACAAATATTTTTTTCCGTAGTCTTATCACTTATCATTTTTCCTTCATGGAAAGTCTCTTAAAATATTGCATACTAAATATGTATTATAGTTTCCGACATACATCTTATAAGGACTTAAATTTTTGTGTGCCCTAGTTGCCTTTAATTGAACGTAAACCAGTAAATTCGATATATTTTCGAAGCTTTAATATATTAATTACCAATGTCTAAAAACAAAATTTCCTTTTTCCAGGCGTTAGTGCTATGTGCGTGTGTGATGCTGACATCCGCACAATATAACTTCGGTTTCTCCGACGGTTATTTCGCGAATTCGTTCGGCGGTGGTTATAATACCCTGTCCGCTTCATCACGGGACCCTAGAGCTAATACAGGTAAATATTTTAGGATTTTAAGGATAGATTATATGGTGGTGAAGTGGTTTTTTATGATGGTGAAGATTAAATGCGATGTTAAAATGAAGATTGGTAGAGTTCGAAAAATTTTATGATTTATTTTATTAGAGCGTAGAACCTCTAGGTTTTGCATTTTATTCAAAATTAATTGTAATAATCAATATAATTGAGTTTTAATTAATTGTATCGTTGCACTCGCCAAAATTATACGCGTGCAGAAATGTTTTCAGTCAACCAAGCTAAAAAAGACATAGTTTAAATATTAAGATCTTGTTTATTTCCGATCCAAATAAGCCAGTGATCCTACAATATATTTGGTAAAATTAAATTAAACTCGATATAACAAGACAATGTGCATGTTGCTTCACAGTAGCGACTAGCGAGGTGTTGCAAATCTTTCAACACTCAATTGCAACGAATGTAGCCGCATCCTTAATTTTTTTCGTTTCCTGCACATGCCAGTTAATTATTTGGTTACAGCTGTCTGCTTACTAACAGAAGAATTGTATATAGTCAATATTCAAAATTTAAATATTTTTTAGTGATAAAAAAAAGATAGGTATTAACTAGCATGTGAAATTATGGTATTTAACTTATTGGGTTGATTCCGATTTTTTGCGATAAAACATGTAGAGATTCATTTGGTGTTGTCATTATTAAAGTGAATCTTTTATTACATCGTTTCAAACTTTTTGGTCTGTGTAGCGCATGTCGCGTGTATCGCGGCTGCCGAGTATGTATACCTATGACCGTCACGCGACATACGCTACACAAAGCAGTGTTCGGAACCGTTCGAACAGTTTCACTTTTACCGTGGTTTCATAAAACCACACAACATTTTTTTTAAAGTTTGATGAAACATGAACTGATAATTGAATACATATAACCGTGCTGTATTTTTGTTTGCCAAAACCAAATATTTTTGGAAAAACTAATTTCGTGTAAAGAAAACTTGTACAATGAATTGTTTCATGTTTACCAATCTATTTTAGACGTTGTTTGTTAATTAAAACCACCATAAGTTTATTCAAATTAATGCATATATTTCCAAAAAAGAGGCACCAAATGTTGACATAATACGCAAGTTGTTTGTGAGGGTCCGCACACCGCAGTCCGCTTAATGACAGAATCATGCTTCGCCAAGCAAAAACCGTGGCTTCGCAAATGTTCGAAACACGAGGATCCTTCAATCAAAATTAATTATTAATTTTGCAAGTTTGCTTTGTTAGTGAAGTATTGAAATCACTCTAGCAATAGCTCTCGCAGATATTACGGTAGTTTAAACCATAATCCATGTCATTAGGTAATTCAATTAAGATGTTTCTATAATATTTTTGTTTAATTGTTGTTGAAGAATGTTTAATTTTTAGTACTTATTTTTAACAACTTAACAAACGAGGTCAATAGGGTTTTAATTAAGTGAGCTATCCAATTAAATTCGATGCTAAGGATTATAAAGGCAGTGTTAACTAATTGTTAAAAAAACAACGCTTTATCTTTTAAATTATAAGAACAGATTGCTATTGTGAACTGAAGAGATAACCTACATTTTATAAACCTCAATCATTAATGTGCAGTGTGCTTGTTTATTTGTGTAAAATTTTAAAGCAAGATAACTATCAGATTAGGTAACAGTAATTACAAACAGACAAGGTGTCGTTATTCAAACCACTGATTATCGCATTATTTTAGATGGTCTTTACTTAACCGCAATGCTAAGATTGAGTTTACGCTGTTATTTCAGATTACATAATATTTAGCATTTATTTATTTATGTACACTTAAACAACATTTAGCAGACTTTTAAAGATACTTTTTTTGTTAGACAGTTACTAATTATATGGCTTTTACTAACAATTATATGAATAATATGAATTTCTTTAACTCTTACTTATGTATGCAGATAGTATGCAAAGATGGATAATATCATGTTTAAATTTCAGAAGCAAAATGGTTGTTTGTTTCACAATACGAGATAAGATCTCATATTATAATTTAATGTAATGTCTAATTGAGGTATCACGATGTATGTTGTTGTTACGGTAAATAACCGCGTGATTCTACGTTTTCAATGTCATTTTGTAATAAGCCCTTAATGAAGGACATTTGAAGCTAAATTTTGATAATATTAACATTTAAATTTATTTTGAATTACTTAATTTTAGGTGAAATAAGATTATTATAGCATAGAGATATAACTATTTAAATTTTCAAAGTTTAACAAAAACTACTACAAAATATCATCACATTTAAGTTAATGATCCAATTACATAATATGTACAACTACGATTATGACAAACTGAATGTAATTTTATACAAAAACACATACAAATACAAGTGTTCATTAATTAATTCAAGATTGTTAGAACATTATGTATAATTTATCTATTTAAGATTCTTTGTAACATAGCAACAGTATTCGTATCAAATAAATTCCGAATACGCATTAAAGTTGCATTATATGTACTTATATTGTGATTTAGTCATAAAATAATGATAATGACCCTTTATTCGACTAAGATTTCTTATCCTGTTTGAAAGTCTATTTCGAATGACTAAGTGTTCCGCTCGGAGAATATGATTCAGTATAGGTAGAAAATCTGCCATATTTACGTATTGTTAAGTTACTGTTTTGTTAGGAGAGATGAATATATGAGAGTGAAGTGCTTTAATAATTAATTCCTCCTGTAGACAACAACAAAAAATCGGTAAAAGACCATCTTTAATGTATCTGCTCTACATTTTACAAACTCTAGCAGATAAAGCTTCATAGTTGGCAATTATAAAAGGTGCAATTAAACGAAATTACCTGAAGTAAAGATAAATCGTTATTATATGACTGGCTTAGTCAGGCACACGATGCGGATGTAGGTACTGTACATAGTTAATAAGAAGGATATTTTGGATGAAGCCAAGAGATGACTTACATTTTAAAGCGTTAAAAATACAGTTATCAAAATTGGGTGCATTGTTTTGGAGCTAATCGTGAATTATGAACAAATTGTATGCTTGTTGTTGTTATTTTAATTAAATTCATCAGCTTATATTCTTGGTCGTGTTTTAAGAGGGCTACAATATAATATATTGCAAGTTACGTAAAGTAACAAACACGTAACATTTTTATTAAAAGGAATTGTGGTGACCTTGCTGCACTTAATAACTTCATAAACATTCAATCAATACTATCTTTAATTTGTACCAATTAAATTGATTTATATCATTGAAACAATATTTTATTGGGTGACTTTCGAAATGTTTATAATTTTGTTAAAAATGTTTCCCTTCGTAAATTAGAAATCTTTGTAATAATATTAAAATTTGTAAATTTATTGTATTTGAATAACTCAAACTTATCTCACTTGCTTTAAAATGTTACTAATGATGCATTTTATGTAATACATTTACACAATTTTAAACAGTATCCTTGAGCCAAAATTTATCTACCATTACACCCACTTTACCCATTAAGTTGCCATACAACATCTTATTTAGTCTACAATATAGTATATAATTTGCTATACGTATAATTGTAAGGTATCTGTTAAGGTCAATGAAAGTCACTATTATGTACAATAGTTTCACGTTTGTCGAATTCTTTGTTTGAATGTTGGAGGTCGATGTATTAAATAATATCTATTACTTTACGACTCATATTTAATATGATTTTAATTGCAATTTAAAATTCAATCATATAACAATAAATGCACATTTAAAAACTGATTATAAAGCATTGTGTCATTTATAAAGTTTTATAAAACATAGCGCGTGCAAGCGTGGCAATAAGATCGAATAAGGTTTTCAAATAAAAACTAACGTAAATGTTTAACAGAACAATTGGTTCCGTACGTAAATTTTGCAGGACAGCACAGTTACAGCTAATTTTACACTGTTATTACTTTCTTTTTAATTTAATTTATATTAGGTAGTATTTATATAAAGTAAACCAAATAATATTTATAACTGTGCCATAATTGATCATTGGTAGTAGGTTACTTTAAAAGTACGCTATATAGTATTGGTTATATTGTTTACAACAGCAGTTTCTTGTTCGTCAAATATTTGCCTATCTCAAACAAAAATGTATATCCTAGTATTTCTCGAACTATTGTAAATACAATATTCTTTGACGTTAATGTATGTATTATGTAATAGAAACCGGACTTCAACAATCGGCGATTTAAAATTTTCATTGAGCATGGTGGCCCCGAACTCTGCTAAACTGACGTGTATGAATAATTTGATTTATATCTTTGACAAATTATAATGTAGCCTGCTTTATAAAGATCCAAACATGTGTGAATTGGTTGATTTATGCAATTTAAACACGCAGTTTGTCATTTCCTCGACACGACCCTCAAATTTTTCCGCGCGCCTAGTTTTTAGGAAATATCAATATTTGGAGGCTAATATTACGAAATATTGTCTGGAGTTTGTTATCGATTTAATCGGAAGTCGATTGCAAGTTTACGTCGAAGTGTCAATCAGGCACCAAAAATTTTATTTTGTAAAATATTATAAGTAAATTTTATTACTATTTATGATTGGAATGTACTTTAAACAAAATTAGCTACTAAATACAAAATATATTATCTCTCAAAGGTTAAATATATAATTAAGAGCTGACAACACCGAATAGGTGCTTATTTGCACGAATCTATAAAGTAACAATTCACGGTACAGATGTAGACTTAGTTTCAAGCTGCAACCGGGTTTTAATTCTAAATAGACTATTTTTAAGTCTAAAGTTAGATCAGTCAAATCACGTTTAAATTTTTAGACTTCTTCTTTATCCATAGTACCAGTTACATCTTACAAACAAAGGTCGTGTATTAATTACTACACAAAATAATAAATTATAATTCCTATATCAGACCTATAGTTACTAGTTGAATTCTATAAAATTGTCTCTACATAGAGACAGCATTTTTTACACTGTTATCCGTAACAGTGCGGTGGATAATTTTTATGTATTGTGACGATATATAAGCGCATAAATAAGAATTATACTAGAGGTTGACTTTGTATTTAGATTTTAATGTATGATCTGTTTCCAGGGCCCGTAGTATTCCCACCCTCACCACCCGGGGACTCGTCCCAAACCAGTGGCGTGGTCCCTGGAGCGTCAGGCTATGGCTTCCAACCTCCAGGCATTCAAGGTAAACCCTACGGCCGGTAAAATGATTGTTGTTAGCTAATGTAGTTAGATAATGTTGCAACCAGAGACAGCTTTACGACTTTGTTTTCGAACTATCTGTGGCACTTTGTGATAGAGTTTTAGATACTTGGAGCGAAATCGTCAATGTCTTTGTTATATTTGTTGCTATAACTGTCTAAGTATTTGAAGAATAAACCATATGTTCTTCATGTAAGATAATTCAAACGATTTTGCTCCAAGTTGTACTTTTATACCTTTTAACCCCTTCATTTCTTTATGTTTTGCATATTGTGATATTTGTTTTAAGTTTTTAAGTTTCTCTTGTATCGTTGAGCTGTCTGTTTTAATGGTTGTTTAGTTGTTGATTTAATTTTCATTTTAAATAGAATGTTGTAACTTATTACTAGATTCAATAGTATGGTTTTGTTTGGATATGCGTGTGTTTGCACAAATTGCTAATAAAATTAAAAAAAAAAAAAACAAATTATGCCACTTTGTATATATTATGTTTATCTATTTTTGTATCATACGTTTATGGAAAAATATGCATGCACGTTTGTATTCTTATGTAACACATGTTTTTTTGTTTTTGTTGTGTTGTGTATGAAGCTGTACATAATGTAGCCGATGTAAATATTTATTTCTTTTTGTAACAATAAATATTAAGAATTGTTTCCTGTTTCATTAGTATTCCTTGTTGGTAAGTATGCGATGCGGATTCCTTTGTTGGAACTGGTCGGTTCTCTCACTTTTACGCTTTAGTAGCGTAGGTATATTGTATAAATATGGAACGAAATGTGAATGCTATAACATGAAATATATAAATTATATATGGCAGTTATAACTTTTTATGAATATAAAATCAAGATACTTAAGACAGGATAACCTTTCATTATTATTTTTTTTAATTATTTCCACTGAAAAATACTTGTATCTCGACGTACCTAAATAATATGTACCTACACCATATTGATTGAATGTTACATGGTTGTTAAAAATAACCGAATAATATTCTTTTTTTGTACGGATAAATTCTCACATTTTAACAACCCATTCATCAATTTTAATTAACCGCAAACACTAAAAAACAAATACATAATCTACATAATTCTCGACATTGATTAAAATGTATTTCAGCATCGAAATTCCAGTATTAGTTGCCACGCTGACATGCATATTAATTATTCAAAGAATTTTACTAATGGTACATAATAATATAATACTATAGCTAATGGTGAAAGATTTTTATTTGTTTGACCACCGAAACCGTAGGTTCCGGCACGACTAAATACGACGACCTTGGAAATGCCGGATCAACGAGATTTATGTGTAGACTTCCTACAATTAGATTGTCACATTTCATCAAGATATATTTAAGTAACAATTGCCACTATTTATCATGTTTGATAAATTATTAATTTACTGGTTTGTGCTGTTTGTACCAATAATTGTAAGCTCCATTAATTTTATTTCAAGTATCATTAGGGTTTTTGTATGATTATAATTGATTGCTTATTCATGGTATTTTATTTGTTTAACTTTATGGTTTATTTTTTTACCTGCTGCCGTGTTATGTTGCTTAAAACGTTTATTAATTAAGTTTCTATTAAACAAGGCAAAGTCACAGAATACTTAATAGTAACGCTAATAAAAAGCAAAGTTATAATCATGACACAAAGGTTAAAGAATTGAACAAATAACTGTCAATATTCTTATTTTAATAATATTAAATAAATAAAATATCAAATCCTCTTCTAGGTTTATCCATACAAACATATACCGGAAAAACATACCGGTCATTCAATTTAAAGCCCGGTCAAAGGGTCATAACTCAAAACGAGCTGTCAATTATTCATGTCCGCTCTTTTTAATTATATTTAGCAAAATTTCCCGATGACTTCATTCATACTTCGGGTTCAGTGTTAACTCGGGTGGCCAGCATTCAATTTGGTTTCTCTTAATCTCCCCAAACCCCTTGGTACGGTCAAACGAATTTTAATTATGAAATTGACATATTATCAAGTACGAGGCCAGCGACGCGAGAATTTTATGATTTAATAAAAGAGTTTGTATTAATTGAATCCGCCTCTGCCATTTTCTAGCTGGGGCTTTGTTATTTACCTAATGAATATTTATATGTTTGCACTTGTAAAGGGATTCCCGTGTGTGTTGAATTAATTCGCAGGAAAGAAAATCCATTTTTTGCATTATTCAGTGCAACGTGTGTTGTGTTGTTTAATTATGAATTTGTATCAAGCAATGAATAGTTTAACATAGGACAACTTTATTCAGGTTCGTGTGAGTGAATGTTGATCTTTATAGGGATATAGAGCCTTAATAATAATTTATCTTTGGTATACAACAAAGATGCTATTAATATCAGTATCTTTTTCAACGAGATTGTTTAAAAGGGTTTGATTTTTTAATTTATAACTGTAAATTACACTGAAAACTAAAAATAAATCATATTCATAATTTTAAAATAAAAACCTGTTGGTTCATGGCTGTAGCTCAAATAATATTCAAGTTGCGATATTTAAATAAACAAATTTATTACGACAAGGAAACACTCACGCTAGCTATAAAATAAAATATTGGCAGCTGAAAATCGTTAAGAAATGATAAATGTCTCAGGCCTAATGAATTTATAAGTAGAAACCTTTCGTATAAGGCCGCTGTTACGTAGTACAAAAGCAATCACTTTAAAACTATTATCGTTTTAATTGGTTCTTGTAGCAAATGTTTGGACATACAAAGAAAGTAAATGTGTTGTTTATGAATGTCGCAAGAATAATTAGTTCACCTTCACTAACTTTATATTATACTTATTTTAAATCATTATGAATACATCATACAAATAATGTGCAAAGGTACTAACCTCATTATTTTACACGACATATTGATAAAAACAAAAATGTTTCAAATTAAAAATGTTAACAAGCAAAATGGTAATAATGCAAGTCAGATAGAGGAATATGTTATTATGATATCTATACATATGTAACGAGAGAAGTTCTCTTTTGTAAACGTACATAATATTATGAATACTTATAAATTTTAACGTGAATGATAATTAGGTGGTCGCTTAGATTCGATAAACGCACAAATTGGCTAGGATCATTGGTTACGCCTAGCAAGCATTAGGCACAAGGTGATTATATTATAGTTATACCACGTTATACTATAATATTGTTAGGAATTGTATCCTTCGCGTGTTCCCTGACCGCACGTATTTCACGGGCTGATTGTTTTTGGAGGTCTGCCTGTATTTTTATGATCGAAATATATAGTCTTTTGAAAGGTAATGAGTGATGAGTATAGTCAAGTGTTTTAAACTATCTGGTACTGTCTTATATAGGTTAGTTTTGTTAAAAAAAGGCTGGATTCGTTCTTTTGATAAAGCCCTGAACTGTAAAAGATTATTTTCACTTTTTATTTAATTTGAATCGATATAGTAAACAACAAATATTACAGAATAATATTATCAACATGATTATAATATAGATTTATTCAAACTAATCACCATTTCTATATTAAACTAAATGATGAAAGACAATTTAATTATATAGAAAACATTTAATTAGATCATTTTTACCATTGTAGTAACTTTAATAAACTTTTTAATAAAAAAGCCAACGACGACAAATAAAACAAATGATCATCATAATTATAGTTGGTACACTCCAATCCATTCCTTCCACCTAGCCAACTCAAAATGGTCCATGGTGATGTCAATGTCAATGAACATACCTAACCTCAATAGAAAACATTATATTATCTTTATTATTATATACATTACTAGCAATGCCCTGCGGTTTCACCCGCATAGATAGCGATATCGTTACAGTGAAAAGTCTACTATATAGGTCGGACTATAGGTTTAATTTTTAATCACATGAAAATCACCTTTACCCCGTCCCGTGGGGCCGTGGGTTATGTCGGATTCCTACCGACCAAAACCCCACTGTGTTCCGTCAAGACGCATATTGGTAGAATTCCTCCGTGACCCCCGCACTACGGCCTGCTCGAACAGTATACCTACTATTTTCTGTAGATTGACACTTTTAAAAATTCGTTATATCTTTTGAATGGAATATCCAATTCTTTTCATTTAAAAAGTATTTTGCTGGTATTGAAACAGTCTATAATAAAACATCATTTAATGGGATAAGGATTAATATATGTGTATGGATAACATGGTTTGATTACTGTCGGCACTTCTATTTACTTTGAAAACGTAAAAAAGTTGTTGTAGTAACATAACTACTGAAGATGGACATATGGTATCGCGGACTTTCTTGTAGATATTGATCCATTCTATAATACCGTAGAACATTTTTTTGTTCTATCTTCAATAGATTCCGCAGCGCACGCGATGACAGAAGTTTTATTGAGGATTTTTTTACACCTTGGGTTACATTATTGCATTTTTGGTAAGGATCTCTAATTTTTTTGAAAATGCAATATAGCCTATGTTGCTCAGTAAAGATGCAGCTTTCTAATGGTGAAAGAATTTTTGAAATCGGTCCAGTAGTTTTTGCGTGAAAACCATACATACATACATACATACTTACATACATACTTACAAACTTTTCCTCTTTATAATATTAGTATAGATAAATGCTTGTTAACAATGCTTATGAAATATAAGTGCAATGTTTAGCAATTTTCTTTTCTATGCCAAGGATGTGGGCTCGACTACAATTAAAATCATTACAGAGATAAAGCATTGTTTTTTAAGATATGTTTCAGATAGAAGCTTCATTGACAAAGGCTTTTTTGACACTAATTACTTTTAAAATGGTTAATTCTAATTTTAACATGCAGAATTAAAATAAAATAGCTATAATAGTTATTAAGATTGTAAAATATCTATATCTTCTTTTAATATCGGTGACCACTTTAATTTCTAATATAATCGGTGACCACTATGGCACTATAATTTAAATTCAATTATGGCTGAATTTATTTCTTTATAATTTCTTACCTACCAACTTATTCTTTAAAATTTATTGAATAAACCAAATGAAAGTATTTAAATACATGTTAACATAATATATTGAAAGAAACTTTTCAATAGCATCTTTAAATGGAAGCGAAATACAATTTTTCAAACGTGAAATAGTTTAAATTCTTCACGACTGCAGAGTAAAGATGAAAAATACATCGTCGTGTGAATGTGCATTGTCTGTTTATGTTCAAAAGTAAAAGAAATCACATGTTACATTTCAGATAGAAGTATCGTGTCTTGTCACAAGGCGTGCCCTCTGAAGCTAGGGTGTCTCTGAGGCATTGAAAAGCGAGACTAGTTTAAATTTAAGTATTATTTGACGTGAAACATGTATTGCTCTGGGAGTATTTGAGTTATGTGCCGTGAAGGTAAACTTTGTGTCGGTCATAACCTAACATAAATTCTTATATAGGCAGGGCGCCTCGTGATGGTAGATGTTTGAATTTGTGAAACTTTGTGATATCATGTTGAATTACATAATCGTTCTTTCAATTAGTTAAATTCAGACTTTTATAAAAGTAAAAGTTATTATGATTTGAACGATACTTCATGCTTTTAGGTAATCCCAGCTATCTCTAATAGTACCTACCATAGTTTAAAAATTTACATAATTAAAATTAAATTAATTAAATTTACATATAAAACATTAATAGAACAAAATGTTTTAAAATTCATGAATTATTTGATGAAAAATATCCATTAGAATGTCATTGAATTAATTGACAATTACACCTAATGAAACTAAAATATTTGTACAACATTATTTATTTATTTTTATTTACTATTTTATTGCACACACTAAAGGTAAAGCAATACAGAAAGAACATAAAATAAGAAACAGAACATGTACAAAAAAGGGTCTTATCGTTAGGCATATCTTCCAGGCTATCACACGTTAAAAATGCGTTTAAGATACTTCTAATTACCCAGTATACCAAAGTACTTTCTCATATGCACCATACTCGCGTCGGAATTGACGTGTCTCGCCGCGGCGGCGCCACACCGGAACTCAACTGAAGGGTTGCGCTACAAATCAACTTATGAGAAACGCCACAAAAGGAAACTTCGTGCATTTCACTCCCGAACCGTGAAAACTCCAGTTACGATATCACCCTTCAAAACAATTCATCTACACTTGGGCAAAGAACATCTTTTTTTGATACGTGATAGTGGGATGATTTTATGTGTGTTGTTTCATAACATGCACTTTATTTATTGAATATTATACGAAAATACTGTTCAACAAATATGTCCAACTCAGTAAAAGTTGGACAAATAATTTTTTTGATATAGAAAAACAAAATACATACATTATCTTGTCCACCACACTTGTATAATATAGACACATGCACAGCATGCACTGATGTCCATTTTTGTACAGTCCAGTACCATTAAATTTTTTTTAACTAAACTAAAGGTAAAGGGTCTATACCCTTTCATTCTACGACTCTTACCTATCAATTACTGCACATTTCATTCTGTATTACGTGATATTACGAAACTAACAATATCTGATGCTATCATCAAGCTAACAAGCGAAGGGTATACGTACCAGAAGACGATAGAAGCCTAGCTATGGTATATTAAGGTAATAAACAATAATAATAGATAATTAAGGATGCTGTGTTTTATTTCGGACGTTGTTTAAACTTAATCTAATAGATATGAGCATATTGTAAAATAAATAAGGCAATAAATTATTAATTTTAAACATGACAAGCTGTGTAGAAGGTAGAAGCCTTGGTATTTAAAATATAATAAAAATGTTACCATTGAATATTTAATTATATTTTAACAAAATTAGCCTGAATGTGCTTTATAATTTCTTATTTAAAACTTTACTTTGCGTCATAAAAAGCATTGCATATGACGCAAGAGAATTATAAATAGGTAATAATTGTATATGAAAATGTATAATAACAAATTAACAAAATGCATGTTTCATTAAGATTCCAATAAGGTCATTATAATTTCCGATATGGTAGCACTCATTGTATAGAAAATAAATCCCTTATACATTGAATCAAGAGCTTTTATTCTAAATTGCAATGTTCTTAAAATTTATTACTTGGAATGAAGTCAATAATATTACTGTATATAATAAACATACATAGTAACCATAAATATTTATTTTCAGGTATACCAAGATACTTCTACAGCAGATATTTTGGAAGAAGATAAAACTTAAGAAAGGCCTTGCAACAAATAATTCGGACCCCTCTTAATACTTGTATAAATATATGTACAGTACTCCAAAATTAATAATGCGCATGCAAATCTTCGCTAATTGTCGTATTTCCGAAAACACTCGAATCATTGAATCGTAAGAGCCCTGAGCAATGCATTATACACCTTGTTCAAAAGAAATAGAAGTCAATTCACGGTCATACAAAATCAAAAACAAATCGGGCGGTAGGTGACGGTAGCCTGTCGAAGACTGTGAAGTTTTTTGAAGTTTTTTGACTGACGGAATTTTTCAGTTTTTTGAAAAAACTGAAAAATTCCGTCAGTCGTCTTTAAATATTGGTGGTGACTGCACGCGTTCGCTCTATGTGGAATTATATAGAGCTGCTATTACATACCCTTCTTGGTTTTGTTTTTAAAGGTGAATTGAATTAATCGATGAAATAATTTACACAGGTGATGGCAGTAGGGAAAATGACAATGAAGAAGAGCATAATGAAAGTTCCGATGTATCTAAAATGTCAGAAATAAAGATAATCCCTGATTTTGATTGTTTTTATTTTTTGTAAATGTTATAATATTGAAGAATGATCAGGTCTGGACAGGACACTTTTGAGCTGAGATTTTAATGATTAGATTTATATGGTTTAAATATAAACCTGTGTTTGAAAACAAATATTTTAATACAATATAAATGTTGGGTTATTTTAACCTTCTTTTCTTCCATAATTACACCAGCTTCAGCAAGACACTTTAAAAGTACTATAAATTTTTCCAAGTAAATTAATCCAACAAAGATAATATGAATATTCGCAATCGTGGGGTTATCCTCGCTATTTACTTACAATGAATATTATCGAAACAAAATCGTTACTTACAAATCAATATTAATCTCTTTTAGCACAAAACACATAATTTTACTAAATTATGCATGAAAAAAATGCATTTAACCACTCTATATAAATATCATCTTCGGACGCTCCGAGAATATGACAGTTGCCGAACAGTGACGAAGATTTCTATGCGCATTATTACTTTTGGATTACTGTACAATACATCCACTTATTTACTTAATTACATTTAAATTAGTAAAAAAAACATGTAAATATTATGATAAATCTGTGATAAAACTGAAAATGACGTCCCAGCGCTTGTGTTGTATAATATTTTAACTTAGCTAATTATCATGTATATATATATTATTATGTATAATAAGGACCAAAAGAAACAATAATTTATCATTGTTAGGCAATCTCAGTTTCTCTTTAAAAATCTCAGTAAAAAGCCAACCTGTTTTAAAACTGCTTAAAACAATTCAATAAGATGTCTTAAAATTGTAAATGCGGATTATCCTATATCACTTAAAAGAACATAAGCTTTGACGTACAATTAAAACTAAGCACTTTTTATATACCCGATTTCATAACACAGGTTTTAAAGTTTATATAGGTATTTGTATAACAAATAGTCCGGGATACATCGCCCTACAGAGGTAACAAGGATAAAAATTTTTGATTTGACTATTCTCAAATATTTATTACGCAATTTGTAGGACAATATGTCTGTTGAATTATTTAAGTATTAAATAAGTGAAAATAAAAAAATCAGCTGGTTAGTAATCATTTATGATGACTTCGTTATCGATATACATTGGAAAGGGGGACTCTTTGATCAAACCATAGATTTTGTAGGACAAATATTTTTCCGAATAATTTAGATAATTATCTTGAGATTGAACAAAAAAAAACATTCAGTTAGTAATTAATATTTGAGAACCATCAAATCAAAATATTTTATCCTTGTTTCCTCTGGTAGCTACCACAATCGAGAGTTTTGTACATGAAATTATTGGGCATCTCATCAAAATAAAGCTACTCACGAAAAATTAGCTTGATAGTAATCACTTGCAAAAATGGGCGATGTATCCCGGACTAAAATGTTTTGGTCCATTTTTGAAATGTAATGATGAGATTTTAATTATTCATAAGTCAGTAGATGTTGGCCGAAAATAAGATAATAATATGCTTTTGAGCAGAATATAAAAATAAAATAAAAAGAAAGCAATTTTATAAGTATAATAATTTGTTTAAATTCGAAATTGAGAGAAAAATGCATCGAGTTTGTAAGTGATACAAGATAGGATATAAAACTCACAGATAGAAGAAATTGTATATAATTTTCTTATAGATACTCCATAGATATATTATCGTGCTTTTTACGTAATAAATGTGTAATAAAATGTAAAAATGTTTCTATAGAAATATACTTCAATATTGTAAACTATCATGTTTTTATGTAAGTACTGTTTGTATGTATTATATATCAAATAAGATTTGATTGCTTATAATAATAAAAAAAAATAACCTACTGGAATTATTGTGAATAACAGTTTTCACGTATCTATTTCATTTTTGTAGAATTGTATACAACTAGTCGTAAATAACGAACAAATCAAAACGAAACTCGATTTAGTAATATCCTTATTATGGAAATATTTCAACGAAATTTATTTAGATATTCGCTTATTTAATAAAGGATACGATATTCAGTAGTTCTTTTTAAACTTCAAGGTGTTCAAATAGAATATTATGTTGTTATTCATTGAGTTACTATGTACTACGTACTAGAGTCATAGAGTGGCTATTCCAAATAAAAACATTGCGCACGGCCGCGCCGACGTGGTGGGTGAACTTACTATGATAAAGACTTTTCACCAGTAAGTTCACTTGGGCTTTGTTTGTAGGGAACTGTTGAAACAATACCTCAGCACACACGAAGGCATTTTGAACAGAGCAATAACACGTGTTGACGTGGCAAGCGCGGGGGCACAGTCCGGCACAGATTAAATGAGTTTGTGACGTTTGCCTCTAACTCGTGCTACAAAGAGTGTAGTAGCGATGTCCTCTCTGGTAGTACATAGTAACTCAATGTTGTTATTACATAATATTTTGATAAAGGGTAGTCGCAAAATATTATCTATGTAATGAGATGCACTAAAATAAGTTGGAGTATTGCGTGTTGTTTCATTTTCAGAAACTAAATTTTTAGAAAAGTATATTTTTACAGTTTAAAAATCTATCCATATAAAATTTTATATTTTTTCATCTATTATTAAGATCGGACCAGATGTTTGTTATCCACTGAAATGTAACAAATACAGAGATTCAAATATTGTATCATTTTAAAATAAACGAGGCTTACTATTTGTATAAATAGTTCAGTGTAATATTAAGATACATAATTTTATAATATAATTTTACAGGTATACACACAAAACACTTTTAGAAGTGGTCGAATACTTGATGTTTGTTAATAAACGTGTTCATTCTTTAATCTTAACTTATGTATGATTGTCATTAATGTTGTATTTGAATGTGTAAAATAAAACATTATAAGTACTGGTTTTTTTATTTTGTTTTTATTATTTTATTTGGCGGAAGTTATATACCGTGGACAGCCGGCAATTTTAGAATGTATTTTTTGTGATAATGACGTTATTAAGAGGTTTTACGAACGTGATCTCCCGGTATCTCCCGGTCTAATTGTCATCCGTTCAAATAATATTTGTAATATGATCGTTGTAATTTCCTGTAAGTAAAGATACATAAATGATTTTTGTCGTAAGCAATTTTAGAATTAAGTTTTCAAACTATGTATTCTTTGTTGGAAATTCAAAATAAAAAATAAAATAAAATAAAATAAAAACGTGATACATATTTAACTTTGTAATGTTTAAAGAGCCGTTTTTCCATACAAACGTAGTCCCCTGTTTCCTCCCTGGATTGTGCCACTAGAGCAATATATTTTTATGGTAGCTTTAGCCATATTCCTACGTTTTACTTTTTGTCATATCTTAATTATTAAAAAAAGATATGAACCTTTCAAAACGTAAGAAATAGGACAGATTATCCGTTATGTTCCGTCTTCCATAAAACTAATTTTTGAACATTATGAAAAAAGTACTACTACTAAATTATGAAAAAAGTAATCCAGTATTGGAGGAGGAAACAGGGGACTACGGAACGTACGCGTACGGAATTTGCGTAATTTTCCTAGGTATTTTCGGCCCGAGCTGCAGTTGTCCCTGTCGCGCTCTACGGGGGAGGCTTGAGGAATAGCGCGACAGCAATAGATAATAGGAAAAGCTAATTTTGAATTCTCTCGATGCACAGATAATGTAAAGGTATGCTTTTTTAAGGATAGAGCGGGCAAAAAAAGCTGGTGAATATCGAACTCCTAGCACGCCTCAGCAAATGGACTTGTTACGGGTCCTCGGCTCCCACACTCACTGCACAAAACATAATAGCATTCACATGCTAGGTACTATTACTACATACTATTTGACGCCGATCTTCTGTGAGGGTTCTCTTTGCCGGTGTGACTTGGCCGATTCGTGCCAAAGAATAGGTACTCTATTCCTATTTCCTATATAAGAAAATAGTAATATTAATTCAAGAGAAAATGATTCGCTTTGTTCAAAAAAAGTTCCATATCACAAAAAGTATTTCATATACTCCCTGTATATGAAATACTTTTATTTAATGAAAATATGTTTAACAAAACAAAATCAATAGCGCCTTGATAAAAAATAACAGCAAAGGCTCGGTTAAACGAATTTGCATGGGTAAAATTTGTCCCCTATTTATGTCGTATAAAATAGTTTGAAGCGACCGCAATCCTATAATCCTTGGAGGATAGGAAATATGTAGTGGAGGCAAATGAGATTTGTCAGCTGATGTAGTGAGGAGCTACTTTGTACGCCATCTATGCGTCATTTCATCGCCTAAACGAAATTCAACGTGTTACTTTGGAGAAATATTAGAAAGGATACGCTATGTTGGTATTTTCCACACTTCTATAGCTTTCTAAAACTAATTTTAAATTAATTATTCGTTTTATTCATATCGTTATTGTATAAAAAAATAACAATTTACTTCATTATTATCATCAGTTTTTACGTTATTACTATAGATTTAATTCCAGTTCCTAGAAAACATCGTAGTTTTTCATAAATTTTATGAAATATGTCAACATTTTTTAATCTCTTCTATAATTTATTATATTATGTCTTTAATAAACTTGCATATTTTTTTACTCTATATAAGAGATACTTATTTAGAAATAATATTATAGAATTCTTCATATCTACTAAATATACTATTCTTACGTTGGAAGCCAGTGTCTTACAGGGCTATTTATTTTTAAATTAGATTCAGTTTCGGATGCAACCAATATATTCGTACTTTGTATTCGAATTTTTGCCATTATGCGTATGACTTCAAAGGATTTTACCCGTATAAAAAAGAATTTCGCTATTATATTCGGTTTTGCCATATTTATATTATATTTCATATTTTTATAATTATTATTTTATTCTCTTTATTCTTCAGTTTATTTAGTTTACATTCCAATGAATTTTTTTTAGGTTATTCTATTGTAAAAAATAAGATATGTATTTCCAAAATAATGTTTACTCTATTTTAGGTGCCACTCTGTAAAGTTGTAATTGGTCAAGATCTATCCTGTAAAATAATACAATAAAGCGTAAGGAAATTTCATTATAATAAATGTATAATGTATAATGTATATATTCATAAGATTATATCTTACCATGTCGACATAATATGGACTCAGAAAGTGGGTATCTGGAATTATCAAGGCGATTGAATATTTTTTTCAATATTTTACGAAGTGTTTTATATCCATGTGATTATTAAAAATACATAGGCTAATTAAAACGGTCACTTACAAGCATGTTTATGATACCAAACGGGTCAAAGTATGAAGAGCTTTCCTCTACTTGGGTTCCCATTATATTATTTTGAGCCCCTAGAGCTCCGGGTTGAACTATGAAAATCATAAAAAAATCTTTATGCATAGTAAAATTATAAATTTTTAAAATAGGTAATAAAAAAATTAACCACGCGGCATTATTCGAATCTGCATCGATTTGCCAAACTTTTTAACTGTCTGAAAATTAATTTGGTAACGTATCTATTCAACTATGATCCAGTATACAAATAAAAATGACCAATAAAATGTTATTACCAATAATGTACAAAACATTTTGGGGAGCACCATACTCAGAGATAGAGTCGGATTCAGAATCGGAATTAGAATCAGAATAAGAATCATAATCGTCCATATTACCTGAAAAAACAAAGTAAGAAAGAGATCCGGAAAATTCACAACATTCTCAATTTTATTCAAATCACTTCCTTACACTGTGAAAATCTTATTATAATTAAGGTCAAAAAAAGAAAAATTAATATTGCTCTGGACATTATTAGTCTATGCGCAACCAACTATTAAAAATAATATTAATAAAATGTAAATTAGAGTACATTATTTATTACCACTAGATAATATAATGACGAAGCTAAATTTGTCGTGATTAATAAAAATGATATAAACATAATATCATTTGATAACAGCACGATCCTCGCAACTTTTTTGCCCATTAATGCCTTAATGCAATTACTTGTTGTGCCTTCATTAAAATAATTTTAAAATTCCTACATATTAATATGAAACAAATGCTATAAATAAAACATCACATTACATTTCAAGAAAATACATATAAGAATAAATTTCATATTACGTATCTAACTAATAAATTAAATTAGTTCCTCCATTGCTACGTTTTTTTTTCACCTTCACATTAATATAATTTTCTGTAATGTTACTATGAACTATTATAATTATTATTTTATCCTCATTTTTTGCTATTTCCTCCCATTCGTTAAATTAAATTCGTGTGTAAAAGGGGAAAAGGTGAGATAAGGCAAAATAATTTATACAATGGAATAATGAGCTTAATTTTAAAATAAATGATTTATTTAATTAATTATTTTTAACAATTTATTTGCAATTTTGTAATAATCATTAAAACTAAAAAATATTAAAAATAGAGCACTACCTCTCCGAGGTGTGCAGAAATTCTATGTAATGATTATTTTATCCAGATTCATTCAGCCTTTTTTGTATCTAGATTATTTATAAATATCTATATCTATTTATTTCTAAAAAATAGTTTGTGGTTCGTTCCCGCTATTTTCACTTTACATATTCACCACTTCATCAGAGGCAACTCATAAATCAACACAAGTGATTAATTAAAGGAATATAATATGCCAATCTTTATATTTAAATGTATTGAACAAAACTCTACATACATACAACTACGATTCATTGGTTTATCGATGGAAACATTGTTAATATCCATACTAAAATTAAAATTGCGAATTGCGAATTTGTCTATCTTCCTGTCTGATACGGTTTCACAGTTTAGCTGCACAGATTTGGATGAAAATTGGACTTGAACAATGTAGTTGAAGACTTATGGTTAATCAGCTGTAGGCTAATTTTTATTTATTGATGAGTATCTTAGCTCATGGTGTGACGTAACGGTGCATTTAGACCAAACGAACATAGAGCTAGAGCAAGAGCATTCTTTGGTGATCTTTTAGTGTAAACGAAACCTCGTATCAGTGTTGTTCAGTATATTATATTATATTAAATTACACTTAGAATAGCGAAAGAATGCTCTACGCCTGTTTACACTAAAAAAGTTGACATAATGGGGTTAGAATATTAGCTCGTTTTATGTTAACGTACCGTAAGCAATATGCACCTAATTTTATGATGAACGCTGTAATTATTTCTCTTAAAAAAAGACTACCGAAAGATATACCATGTCATTATTAAATGTGAATATGAAATACCTACTGTAGACAATCGATTTATTCATGTCGCAGACAGTTGAATCTGTTCTTTGATTAAATGACTAGCGCGTACATTGAATGACTAAAGGACAACTCGTCAATTTGTTCAACGTCTTGAATGTCATTTAGCATAGTTGTTGATTAGAATAAGGAGCCACCCCCTTATTCATTAGGGGTTAGGGTTTATGGGGGGTTAGGTTCACTGTATTTTAACCATACATAAAAAGGAACCTTCACCACGACCGACGCGTTAGTAATTCAACAATACGCCGACTGTTATATCCGCTCTATTCTATGTTACAATTCGATATTTGAACTTGATAACTGAACGTTCGTCCTAGTCATTCAATTAAATGTCGTCATTCAATGAACACGCTAGACATTCACACAAATAGCAGATTTAAACAGATAACGGCAGCATATATAAAACTATCTTGCTCCCCAGCACCGATTTGGGATATGCCCAGATATAAAAAATAAAGTGTACGATGAGCCTGAAGATGGGTAAGAACTAAAAAGTAAGAAGAGAGGATGCGATGCATAAACCCCTTTTAAAACATAATTTGTCTTTAATTGACACATAATCTAACCAGAACTTTTTCTAGATGCTGTGGCACCAACTAAAAGTGTTATCCATAAATATCTAAAAATGATTATCATCCACCAAATAAATAGTTTTACCTATTTTGTTGAGTCCGCTTTGTATAATACAATAACTTCAGTGCAGCAGTAGGTACCTATTGCTGTATACCTTATTACTATTTTAAGTATGTTTTAAACAATTTTATTTGGATACAAATGGATAGTATTATATTATGACTGCACGCAATAATTACTAAAGAAAATCAAAAAGATTTTCGGAAAATCCGATCAAAAGTTAAGTTTCAGGTTTCAATGAAAAAAACAAAGTGCCTTCACAAATGTTTATTGCTTTTTAAAAAGTATTGGATGATCGCCATTTCCCATCCTATGATGATCCTGTGAAATTAATAAATATATAGGTATTTAGTTTGTTACCTTTCTACATAAAACTAAATTAAATTTACTTTAGTTATTCTTAAGTTTTTATACGTTTTTCTTGTTAGATTAGCCCTTAAAAGTTAATTTACACAAATTTTCAGTAAACTCGTTTCTCGAGAACCATTTTATCTATTTAAAAAAATCCATCAAAATCTGTTGCATAATTTTAAAGATGCATAATATGATGCATGCATGCATATAATACATACACACAGACGGCGGAAAGCGACTTGTTTTATACTATGTAACGATTGTTATCTGGCGATGCATTTGGACGATTTCGACTAAATACATATAAAAATACTTACTAAAATTCATAAACCCGCGTTTCTTGCTTTGAGTTTGACCAGCATCAGTTTTTTGACTATTTGCATTCCCCGCGGTGTCGGTGGGTGTCACTGTAAAAATATATTAGTATGTGCTCATTAATGGCTTGAATTGACAAATATGAAAACAAAGATTATTTGTTACTAATATACATCCTTATTAAGATGATCCTATTAATTTAGCACTACTAATATGTTAAACGTGACTTATAGGGGTTTCGACATTGGTTAGTCTATTGATTACCAGTAAGAATCCAGTCCAGTTAATCATTCAATATTTTTATAATCATTTAATCATTTAATAAGGCACAATTATTACACAATTTCATTTTAATAATTATTTTAAAAGTGGGAAATTTATTTATAAACTAAGAGAAAGCGAGTGTTGATTGACCCTATAAAATTCGGCCAAGGTCTGTGCTGTGACTAAAGTTTTCCTTCGCAATTAATTTTTGGTATTCTACACATAGGTTCATGTAATTAAGCTCACCGGTTTTGAATACCGTATCATGTTCTTGTAAATAAATATTGGAAAAATCATATTCTATTAATAACTAAAGTAAAAATAACAATTACCTGAAATAGTATCGGGCCGCGGTTGTGGGTTAGCTGAAATTAAAGGAACAGATAATTTCATTAATTGTTAAATTTTTAAACAATTTTTCAAAGGTCGGCAGATGTTGAAACTAAAAAAAAATATTTATTGAACTTTTAACGTAATTGATATCAATTGGAATATTGAAATTTCTATCCTTGTTAATTTTTCAATAATTCATATAATATGTATTCTTCATATATTTAGTAAACATTTTGTGTTGGTACAGTAGGTAAATATAACTTACGTTCACACACAACTGTAGCAATAAGACATGAAAGAGCAAGCACAGCAATGAGAACAACTTTTCCGTTCATTTTGTTGATTGAACAATTGAATGTAATAAACACTTTGGCGAATCGTTTATATTTATACTGAGAAATTAATAAAAATATTCGAAACGACGTCGTGAATTCTGTTTAATTTACAGCGTGTCGTGTGACATTAACATTATAATTATAGATAAAACATAAACATAAAAATATTATTGATTAGTAATTAGTAGTGAATTTACTCAGCGAGTGAATGCATGGTTGTTAGGATGTTAGAAACAAGATAGAGAGGTTTGATTACAGGTGCAGTCTTAAAAATGTTTTTACACGGGTATATTCCTCGGTCGAGCGTTGTCTGACTGAGCTGCTTCGCGCAGCAATTGCTTCGCGAAAGGAATCGGAATTTTTCAAATTTCATGAATTGGGTCGTAAGTGATGGAATAATGCACTTTTGTTTGCATATTTGTGCGCGTATATAAACGTATGATTTATGTACGTATGCTTTGTGCACTTATAACATGCTAGCATCTACGCTAATCTCAATTTAGATGACCAGACTCAAAGTTCTTCTAAGAGCTCTATTATATTTTATTAGGCATAAATTATCTAGTATAGTAAATTAGTAAGTATAATTTATAATATGTAGTTTAAAACTATCTCGGAGACTTTTGTTAACAACAAGCAAGCATTTAGAATAACTGGTGCAGGTAATCTCTATCTCTACCATTACTATTATTATAAATTCCTATTTACCTTAGCCAAGGAATCACGTGGATTTACTAATTAATTATTTTTGAACTCTCTAGGTCCAACACAGCTTCACCGATTTGGCTATTTCGTTGTGTTTTATTTTTATTGTGTTCAGATTATGGAAATATAAAAAATAAAATAAATACCATACCATTAAAATACAGACAGGACATCGTCTGTAGGGTCTCTGGTTACAAGTCTTCTTTATTCGACAGTAAACATTTTGTAAAAATTTTGTATTAAAATTGAGAGAATTTTAATTAATACTATTGATAAAATGTCATATCATATTGAAATGTGTTAAAGTCACAATATTAATAAGAAAATAAAATATTAAAAAATGAAATCTTTTAAATTTTGAAGGTGGATGAATTTTGCCGCTACCCTCTTCATGCGTCAGTTGATAATAATTGCAATTGGCTATCGAGCAGATCAAAATTTTTTTATAAGTTTAAATTCATAGAATAAGAACGTCATTTCTGCAAGTAACTAAACGAAAGAATATTATTTTGCACGCGCTACCTTTTCGTGAAATTTCATGTTTGACTGAATGAAATAAAATTGGTTGTTGAGTAAAGTTTAATCAAAGAATCATTTTGTATTTGATACTTTTTTTTAAATAATATCTAAACAAATATATACAATTGATAAAGGTATTTACAGTATAGCAACACGTAAGTAAACAAGGGAGAATTTGTCAGTTGATAACCACTGAGATTGTTTGTCGAGCATCGTCTGACCTTCCTTGTACTTTGGTCAGTCATGAAGAAGAGTCGATATTTTAATTCCAAAATAATTCAACGTTCCATCATTAACTTTAAATATAACTTATTTAACTAAATAAAAGCATACTTATTATTTTTACTTTCACTTTTTCTAAATAATTTCTACGAAATTATCTGCATCGCAGCTCCTGGACTTTGGGTGGTTTCTATTTTCTTCCTTAGATACCATTATTAAATCTATGTGATGTCCAGTTATAACAAATATAGTCAAATGCATTTCGCAATTATAATAATTTGTGGAATGGTTCAGCCTAAAAATTTTCAAAATTGAAAATATTCCACAAAATGATACTTTTACAAGCTAGTGAGACTGAGTTAGAATCATACTATGAATTCTATTTGTAATACCAGCTCAAAGGAAATTTTTAGTTGGTACATAGAAAATTTCAGGCAAGGAAAAATATGCCTTATTTTTTAAAGCGAAAGTTTATTAATTCAAATATAAAAATAATTTCGAAATTGCATTACTACATTCGGTAATCGAATCGGCTAAAATCTTTTAATATTACAATTTGCACCGTTTACTGTTATTGCATTGATCGATAGGGTCAATTATGATGATCAAAACCTACTAGCAAAATTGATATATCAAACACAATTCGATTAATTATAGAGTTTTTAATAAGGATTTTTTTTATAAACTATACAATTTCTAATAAATCGAGTATGTAGGCATTGTTGTGTAAGCAGCTAGACGAATTTATTTATTTTTTTACGCGTATTTTTAGACGCGTAAAAACGAAATTGGTTCTTGAGTAAATCTAATATTAAATAAAAGATATTTCATTATTTATTTCATATCTCATTTTAAAAATAATAAAGCTATGCATACAATGAATCTATTTTACAAAAATAACAAGTAAGACAAGGGATATTTATGTAAGTGATACAAAACCGTAGTTTAATGTAGTTAACCGCAATGAAAAGTAATTATACAAATTGTATTTTGAGACATTTATTGATTGTGACAAAAATTATTATTCGACTTTCTTGGATGTAAGATGTTCATGATCCAAGGTATTATTATCTGAAAGAAAAAAAAAAAGAAATTTTTTACATCAATAGGGTAAACGATATTAATATAAAGTATAAAGTATAAAAAAATGATCAAGTTTTATCATTAAATCTATTACAACTCTAGATTTTGTTAAATTGAGATTCTGATCAACAATCAAATTATTAAAATTAATTTCAATAATATTACAAGCAGTTTTATTCCACTAGTCCTTGATGATTTCGGGAAGTTGTGTTGTGTTATGCTGATATTTTAAATGCTTTGTATAGAAAACATTTCACACGCACGCGCACGGTTTAGAATCATGTACCTTCTTAAATTATCCACATCATGACAATATCTTGCGACTCTTGCTTTGTTCTTGATTAGCATTTGTACTTTGGTCATTCCTGTTTGTTGCTGTATCCTTAGGGCTCACTGCAAAACAAGTGAATGAGAGTTTATGCATGTTCATTTCTTACAGTGCATTTGAGCAAACGAACGCTCTTGCTTAACTCTAGCTCTATGCTAGAGCTAGAGCAAGAGCATTCTTTCATGATCAGTTCAGTATTAGAACATTGCATAAAATCTTTTCGGACGCACTTAGAACAACTAAATAATGCTCTATGCCTGTTTATACATATAGAATTTGACCTAGAGGGGCTAGAATGAGCATTCGCTCGTTTGATATTAATGCACCGTAACAAGCACCTCGTTTGTGATGACCAAGGTGATGAGATCTAAATTACATCCATGTTTAAATGCTATTTAAGGATTTTAATTTGTCTTAGGCGTTTCGATATCACCCGGGTTAGGCCGGGATAAACACTTATACTTTGCCGGACTTTTAAGAACACATAATATGATGTTTTCTTGAAGGCTCTGTGGTAATGGTTCGCAATAAACTCGTGTTTATGTACAAAATTATTATTTTTTTAAATAATTTTTTTTTATAAAAATATATAAAATTAAGTATTACCATCTATTTCATCAGGCTTCGGCAGTGGTTTGGCTGAAAAATAAATAAGAAATTAAGGTACGTTTTTTTATTCTTACTAACTTTTTTTTTGTATATAATGAAGTTTTAGAGAATTAATATAGGATTAAAAGAGAATCATTCAAATTATTAATAAGGTAAAACACGGTTTAGATAATTAGGTAGTTTACATTAGAACAATATTTAGTTCCTATCAGGCGGGTAAACTTCCACATTCGCGGCCGCGTGCCATAACCATAGTAACCTATAGAAACAGTGATTTTGGCAGCAGCTTCTACGTCCATTTCACCATAAATGTGGAGGACACGACATGCGTGAATTCACGGCATTAGTGTGGAGCCGCCATTAGTAATTTCTCCCAAAACTGTAGTCGTAATTAGGGATAAATGCTTGCTAAACAATTGAATTGTTTCAACTTAAGCTATGTTTATACCGTGTCTGTCTCTAGATGAGCTTTAAATCCTGGTTGAATTTTAATGGCACGTTGAAAACAGACTTTTATCTTATTTTGTGAGAAACAATGAATTTCATGTAATAACCGATATTTTTTGAAATATGTATAACGAAATTAACAACTCACGTTCACTGACTACTGTTGCAATAAGGCATGAAAGAGCAAGGATCGTGATAAGAATAACTTTTCCGTTCATTTTGTTGATTTTACAATCGTGTACTAATAACGCGACGTCCATTCCGTTATTTATATCAAAAAATATATAAAATAATTAATAGAACATCGTGATCATATAATTATGCCTTTAGCCACATAAAATACATTCACAATTATTACAGTCAATATATATTAATGATATAGTAACTTATATACTAATTATTTAGTTTATTTTATATGATTTTTTTATCTTATGTCCTAAATAATATAAAATAAATTAAACTACGTATAATAGAGCAGTAAATTACGCTACGTATGTAAAATTTTTAAGTGAAGATGGCCGACGACACACAATCGAGTCGGGAGTTATAATATTTTTTGATTGGTTTATTTTATTTAAATCATAACTATATAATAAATATTTTCCTCGTAAAACGGCTTTTAAAGGATATCGTGTCACAAAACTTTTTCGAGAATTTGACCTTTTTGGAAATAAGTCAACAAAGATTCTATAAATAGGTGCAATAAGCATAGATTGTTTTATGGAGATGTTTCTTTGTATTAATAAAAAAATATTATTGTAATACAATTTCCATTCTTAACCAAAAATAGTATTTGTATCATTTGCATTATTATCTACAACGCAGCCTATGTCGCTCTTGTCTCCTTATAAATCGTTTATTACACCATAAAATCGCTCCAACAAACAAACACACTTTTGCATTTATAATATTAGTAAGTATTTATGAAGTAGGTTTATATCATTTATATTATATTTCAATTCAAATAATAAGGTGAATAAAGCATTAAATTCTATTACAGCGTAAGGAAGCTAAAACCTATGGGTATTTATCGGCATATCAAAGCGTTCGATTATATTGATCTTGCCACTATATTTCGTAAACAGCTGATTATCGTTATGGTGAAGGTATGGTAAAGGTTTAGTTCTCATGCTTATTACTTCATATATTTTGCTATTTGAAATTTAGATCAATCTTGTTAATCGTTATTCAGATTTACTTGTAGTTTATTGAATTAGATTTAGTACTTTATTATATTAGACTAGCCGCTCCGCGCGGTTTCACCCCCGTGGCTCCTCTCCTGTTGGTCGTAGCGTGATGGTATATAGCCTATAGCCTTCCTCGATAAATGAGCTATCTAACACCGAAAGAATTTTTTCAAATCAGACCAGTAGTTCCCAAGATTAGCGCGTTCAAACAAACAAACAAACAAACTCTTCAGCTTTATAATATTAGTATAGATTTAGATAGAGCAGAGACTAGAGAGAGCTTCTTTGGTGCAAAGGCAGACGGTTAACCGAGAGATCCTGGATTCTATTCTTGGTGGGATTAAAAAAATACGTGTGGCACTCGAGGACTGCCGCGGTAAAGCTATTGCATAGCATCGCATCGCTGTGCCGGTTGGAGTGGGGGGTGTTAGGTTTTTTCGTTACGGAATTTTTACATTCGGTCGCCGCGCTCAAAGTCTGAGATCAAAGCTATGCGATAGCTTAAAAATAGATTATCGTTCTAGTCTGATATCGGTGTTTTCGCTTTTATTACCAAACTAGCGGTCCGCCCCGGCTTCGCCCGTGGTACATATTTACGTTTTCTCTACATAAAAACCATCCTCGTACTTCAAGGAATATAATAAAAAAAGAATTATCGAAATCGGTTCAGTTGTTCTCGAGTTATGCGCTTACCAACACATTTTGCGATTCATTTTTATATATATAAGATAATACGAGTATGACTCCAGGCGTGAAAAAAAAAATTAATAAAAATCTTTTCATACTGCACGAGTATTGAATTACAAGTACATAGATGCTGTATAATGAAATCTAATGATTACCTTATGAAAATAACATTAAATATAATATTATGATGATATTTCTAATTTAATTAAAAAATATTTTATATGAATTAAGCTTCTAGTTAGTTCTAGTTTGAAACGATAATATTATCATTGGTACTTATTTTTTATCGTACAATAGGGAAGCGCTTGACCACTATCTGGCCTGTGCTGAGATGTGGCCTGATGGAAAGCGCTTCCCTAAAAGGTCAGGAAACTCTTCTCTTAAGACCTCCGAATTATATCTACTAATCGGGGAATCAGTTATGACATAAATGTATTTAACTAAAAAAAATACTTCTGATAATAAATAATACGAAGGAATACCTAATATAAGGAGCAAAATTAAACATGGCCTGTATATTAAATCTAATCATAGGGGAATTAGTTATGAAATTAATGTATTTAATAAAATAAAAAAATATATATTATACTTGTGGTAATTGATAATATGTAACTAGCTGCCCCGGCAAACGTCTAGGGGTATGAATGATGTTGGCCGATACTCAGATCCCAATAGGCACCCAAAATTTCATGAGATTCGATCCAGCCGTTTGGAAGGAGTATGGTAACTAACTTTGTGACACGAGAATTTTATAAATATAGAGATACAGGATGAAATATATAAAGAAATAAATCAAACATGGCTTATTTTATTTTTATTCGTATTTATATGTTTTTTCTTGTACCAATCGTTGAGTCTCATTGTTATCCGTGTTTGATGCAACATTTGTTATGTGAACTGAAACAAATAAAATAAAATAAATAGTTTTATGATATTAATATAAACATATCAATCATAAAGAAATTTTGTGGACAATAATTAATTGGGGTTTAGCTATTTTTAATTTTCTTTATTTGGGATGACAAACGGTAAGAAATATCTCAAGAATTTGAAATTTAAATTTGTTTTATATAATATATAAACAGTGTACCAACCATGGACAATCGTTTTACTGTTTCCATCGTCCATTGTATGTGGAAAACCTGCATTAAAAAAATGTGATGAATTTATATTATTATTATGAAAATATCACAAAGGTACTTGACTTACAATGAGACAAAGTCGTTTGAAATAAATAGTCGACTATAATTAATTTAATAATTAAAATAATAATATAAAACATTTTAATTTTAAATAAATAATTAACAATATATATGTGTTACGGCTTCCATGAACCTTCAATAAATTCATAAATTGTCTCATACGCCCATATCGATGTTATAATTAAAATAAAAATAGTTATGAAGGCTATAAATAAAATTTAACAATAAAATAATAGCTACTTACTAATAGTAATAATAAAAATAATCGTTTGCATTCGGAATTTATCAGGGACCATAAATCAATTTCATTAGAGACCCTTACGAAGATATAAAAATTCTTTATCCTAATCGGTCGGAGGAAAGTTTAGAAATAAGGTTAGAAACATATGCGTAGGTAATTTTTATTTATATACTTAATAATGTCAAGAATATCACTATTTCTTATTATGTATATCTAAAGAATTTTCATAATCCTACGATCTTTTGAAGTGGAATTTAAAGTTTTCAAATTAACTCCATGTGAGTAATTTTAATGCAATATATTATGATTATTTTATCACATAAACTTATTAGTCGTGACATTTTATCATTATTTAGTTATTTAATTGCTTTTGGACATACTACAGGTATATAAAAAGAAAATGTGTAGGATTTTATTTACTCTACGACTGTAGCTTTCAAGATGAATACAAAGTCAATCTTTTTAACTTTTTTGATTTTGGCCTGCTTACTTGCAGTCGCTTATAGTTCAGGTATTTATTCATATTTTTATGTGATGATATTTTTTTTTGAAACTTTGCTATATTTGACCTTTTTTAGTGTACAATAAGGGGTTTTCGGTGAAATAGTAATATAATTGACAAAATGATGATTAAAAACAATATAGTGCTGTTAAGTTTCAACAAACTTCAATAGTATATAATATATCTATAAGAAAAAAATTAAACAATAAAATGAATATTCTTTCTAATATTGCTTAATTTATTATATTGCTTCCATGTCACCAATGTAATGGTTATTATTTAAGGAAACTTCTCTTATACGTTTCTTATGTTTTCAGCCAACCCAGGAGGAAACATTGTCGCAGGTAAGTTTTGTCTACTTCAATAGAAATACAAGATTATAAATAAATAAATAAAAACCGGTCAAGTGCGAGTCGTACCGAGGCAAACATATTTGTTGTAACTGTTTTATGCTTTTTGCAATTTTTTTATAAGACGATACTTCATACCAAATTTCAAGACTCTATGTTCACGGGAAGTACCGTTTAGCTTTTGATTCCCTTGCGAAAGTCGAAAATATGCAGCATGATTGCGTTGAACATAGAATTTTTTTTCATAGCTTCAAGGGACGGTGGATCTGAGTATTTGATATTATAAATTTCAGCTTGATACTTCATGCGTTCCTGAGAAAAAGGCTTTTGACAAACAGACAGACGGACGACAATGTTATCATATTATACGGTTCTGTTTTTTCCTTTTGTGGTTCCGAACCTTAAATTTTTTTTTTATTTTTAATTAATTTAACAAACGTTTTTAGATAAAAATTCCAATGGAGCTTCTGATTACAATCCTCAAGTATCTACACCAGACCAGAATCAAGAAAATCGCAAATCAATTATATGATGAAACTACATTAGTAAGGTAAATGTTTTATTGTTAAAAACGTTATTATTTTAGTAGTATGAGTAGTACTTAATAAAGAAAAACCACCCTCTTAAAAAGTTACGTAAACAATCCGTAATTTTTTGCACAAAATATTAATAATATTTTATTTTTCAGAATGCAGAGGAACAGAGTACATATTTAAAATAAAGAGTTTGTCCAAAATGCGACGTTTTATTACTTATTTTAATGATATTGAAAATTTTAATTAAAATAAAAAATAGCGTCAAAAAATTGCAGTCGATTTTGTTGGTTACTGAAAGTAAACGATTTATTTAAAAAAGTCCTTAGTAGGTAGCTGGAGATCCCAGTGCTCATTTTTTTATGTCATTTTGTACTATAGAAACTTCTTGATTTCTGAGTGATATATTTGCTATTTGTGCAGGTTTTAGACTTATGAGCAAAAATCTAAAAAAAGGTCCTTTAACCCCCACCTCACCCTTTATGGTTGATGAAGTAAAAATTATTATAATTGATATTTGAACTATCCCTTTAGAAAGATATATAGATAACATTCAGACTTATCCTTCCATATAAAATGGACTACAAACATAAACATTCATTACTAATATTCATTATTACCTTATTTGATAGTTATAAGGTTGTTATATGATTTGAACGTGGAATTAAAAGTATTTATAAAAGACTAGCTTTCCGTCAGCGGCTTCGCCTGCGTAGTCAAAGTAAAACCCACATAGTTCTCGTTCCCGTAGAAATTCCAAGACCTATCCTATATCCCTCCTCAACTCGCAACCTATCTCTGTACCAAATTTGAAGTAAATACATGCAGCACTTTTTGAGATTAGCCCGGACATACATCTATCGTAGATCACGCCCCAAGTAATATTTAAAACAAAATATTCAATGTACAATTTTAACTTCCCTACAATTTTATTATATGTATAGAATATAGATATAAAGAGTAACTGATAGGGCCGGCGCCCACTGCCGGCACGGCACGGCATGGCACGGCAGAGCATCCCGCGGCGTGCAATGGCATCCCGCGGCGTGCAGTGGCATCCCGCGGCGTGCTGCGTGATCCCGCGGCATTCAGTGGCATGCCGTGGCATCCTGCTAAAAGCCCCACTAATGCTGCATAAGTTTCAACCTTATTTCAACTAGCTAGCAATCATAATTCCTCGACCCCAAAGTGACGCATACGCCTCGCGGGATGCAATGGCGCGCCGCGGCATTCCTTGGAATGAAACAGCAAGACACGTCATGCCGCCGCATCCTGCGGCGTGCCGCGTCATGCTGCAGCATCCTGCGATACGTCGCGGCATCGTGGCATCGAAATAAAGTAACTTGAATTCTAAACTGATTGAAATAAGATTCAAAATAACTTCATTAGTAATAAAATCCTCTGCCCTGCCATGCCACGCCGTGCCGGCAGTGGGCGCCGGCCCATAATGAGATACTGTTTTATACAAATAAACCAAACAAGCTACGCATAATGTCGGTTGTGATTTTTTATTTTTTTGAAATATTAAAATTCTGACTGAGCGACTAGAAGTTCTAGAATACATTGTTCCATTTTTTAATTTTCCCTTTAATAAATAAAAATTATTGGCTTATAGTGTTTTTTCAAATAATAGTTACCTACTTGACAAATTAAAAAAAAAAAAAGACGTGTGGCACTCGGGGACTGCCTTTTTTTTGTGTGGTGTCTCTCAATGTTAGCCAGAAGGGCTTCTCCATTTTAACGCGGATGTGGGGGTGAACTGAAGGTTCACCCTGGTTCGGGGACTGCCGCGGTAAAGCTATTGCATGCTATGCCTTCAAGCCACACCTCCGCGCCCGTCGGAGTGGGGAGCGTGAGGTTTTTCGTTACTAAATTTCTGGATTCGGTCCCCGCGCTCAAGGCCCGCGATAGAAGCTATGCAATAGCTTAAAACCCATAGTAGGTAGTCATCCTTAACGTTAACCTATCTACTCTGCTCAGTATAGTCACTATTATTCAAATGATTTTTCTATTCGAAATACCTAACTAGGGCACGAACGCTCTTAACTTCATAGTTAAGAGCGTTCATGCCATTATATGCATAATTTTTCTAACTTTGGATAAGTACATGCTTATTTAATGCTTTTTCTCTTAGGTTAATATTTCAGAAGTCTGTATTATTTTTAAGTATTTGGCTACCTTGCAACAGATAATAATTGTACAAGTGAGTTTTTTCTTCACTTTTTCTATTTATGTTCACTGTGAGACGTAGAGAAAATAATTGTTAATTTTATTATTCTTTATGTCATAAATTTATGTATACTCCTGTAACTGTTTCTGTAAGATTTCCAAATAAATAAATAAATAAATACCGGACTATGGAGGGGTTGCCATCCTGCCCCGTGATGACGTAGACATCTGCCAGCGAACTAATGATATAAGGGACCTATCCGTTGAAAATACTGTTGAATGTGGCTCCGAAATACTGTAATTTAACTTAGGCATAATAAATATCTATCCACCATATTAACTAAAATTAAGTCTAGTTGTGTAATAAAAAAAGCATTTCACAATTGGTGGTGACTTGATCTCAGAAAATGCATGCAATAGGGTCATCATGTGGGGAAATGGTGCCGACGCTCACGACTTATTATACTACAAAATAAATGTGTACATATTCTAGCAAATATACACCCAGGAGAGAGTTGCAGAAAATACTTCAGCCTCCAAAAAATTCATACTCTTCCCAGTATATATACATTATAGAAGCATAGAAGCTTAGAAAACATTCACACATAATCCATACTAATATTATAAATGCAAAAGTAACTCTGTCTGTCTGTCTGTTACTCAATCATGCCTTAACTGCTGAACCAATTTGCATGAAATTTGGTATAGAGATATTTTGATACCCGAGAAAGGACATAGGATAGGTTTTATCCCGGAAATCCTACGGGAACGGGTTTTTCTTTGAAAACGCGGGCGAAGCCGCGGGTGGAAAGCTAGTATTATATAAAATCAATCCAAATCCGCGCCGCCAAAATAAACTATCTGAGCCCAAATCTACCATTTTTTTTTAATTATCTTTGTAACCAAAAACTTTAATATATAGATATAAATACCGGTTGAAATCGCGCGGCAATTTTGTCTGCAGATCACAGCTAATTTCCTACGTTATAACGTGAAAAAATTTGTTTGAGTGATTGAGCATATATCCGTATATTATTTATCCAGAACTAACTAAACTTAAAACGAGTAACTAAGTTATGAATAGAGTATAATCTCTGACGGTGCATTTAGACCACATAGACGAACACATATAGAGCTAGAGCAAGAGCATCTTTCGAGATTTTTAGTGTAAACGAAAAATCGTATTCAGTTGTTCTTGAACTTGTAAACTTGTTCAGTATTAGAATATTGCATAGAACCTTTTCAAACGCACGAAGAACAACGAAAGAATGCTCTACGCCTGTTTACACTAAAATAATTTGACATAATGGGGTTAGAATGCTCTGCGCCTGTTTACACTAAAATAATTTGACATAATGGGATTAGAATGCACATGGGCGTAGCTAGCCATGGGCTCAGGGTGGGGCAATCATATAAAATAATATGTAACTAGAAACAGTACCCGAGGTCTTATCCCGGTTAAATTTTAGGGTTCCAAACCTCAAAAGGAAAAAACGGAACCCTTATAGGATCACTTAGTTGTCCGTCTGTATGTCTGTTTATCTTTAAAGACCTTTTTTCTCAGGAACGCGTAGAGATATGAAGCTGAAATGAATATTAAATACTAATGTCCACCGTCCTTTAAAGCTGTGAAAAAATCAAACTCATAAACCAACGCAATCAAAAGATACAGCCGTTTATGCTGTAAATTTTCGCAAATTGCGACTTTTGCAAGGGAATCATAACCTACAGGGTACTTTCCGTGAACACAGAATCTTGAAATTTGGTAAGAAGCAACATCTTATATGACAGTTACAAGAATAATTAAATAAATAAATAATTGTGAAAAGTATAAATTTTCTGTAACAACATATAAACAGGCTCATACACAACCATCGGTGCGCAAGTTCAACTCGCGGATTTTATTTCATACAAAATGGTCAGAAGGGTCTGGCCGGGTGTTGTCTCTAGTCTCTACAACACCCGGCCTTTCGATTCAGCCTTTCACCCTATCGATTCTTGAAATTTTTTAGCAAAGTGATCCTATAAGGGTTCCACTTTTTTCCTTTTGGTGGTTCAGAACCCTAAACATAATAATATGTTTGGGGCTACTTTATTATATACAGTTTAGCTTTCTATAAATACAATAATTTGATTTATTAATTTCTTTTTTACCATGAAATATAAAAGTTTTTGGCCAATATCTCAAAAACTACCCACTTTGGGGCAAAAGTTATTAGTGTAACCTTTTTTGTAGAGAATAAAATTTCGCATCTTTTCAACCTTGTAAACTTTTTCGTAAAACTGAATGCCCATTGCCCATATTTTTTGAGTATAGAACGTTTAATGTAGTAATGCCGCGGGCGGCCGAAATAAACTACTTACCTATTAGTCCAGTCTGTGGGGAAATGTAAAAGCCTCTGCTCTACAAAAGGTGGCGGTGCTCTACAAAACACGACGAAATTTCATGGTTGGAAACTAAAAATACAGACAATGAAACAGAAAATTTCAGCGACGATAATGAAGAAGCCACCATTGACCAGCCCGGGCCATCAAAAAGAATTAAAAAATGATAGCTGCACAATTTTTAAACAAAATTAAAATTATATGATTTCTGTAAATATTATTATTTCCGTCGCTTGTAACTTTTTAACTTTAAGACTTACAGAATAATCATGTATGCAAAAAATGTAGGTAATTTTGTCTTCTTTGAACCCCTCATAGACACTTTTGTGATTTAGTAAACAATTGAGAAGTTATTTAAAATATACCTAATTTTAGCACCTTTAATTCAAGATGGCGGCTAGCGCCTGGGTCCGTCAAGGTCGAAAACTTGGATTTTTATTAACCTTTCATACCTAAACAATATCGTTTCAAAACATTTTCTACGCCACCTTTTGTAGAGCATAAATACCTACAGACTGGATTATATACATTTTTAAGCATTACAGCACATATTTTTTTTTTTTAGTTTGTTGGATTTGTACCATTATATACTATGCATACCTTGAAATTTTCGATTAACAGCCCAGTAGTCCAACATTAAACGTTCATTAACTCGAAAAGTACGGGCATTAGAAAAAAAATCAAACAAATGCAAAATAAAGTGCTCTTAAAAAATGAATAGATGCATTTTATTGATTAATCAAATATTTTAAGAGTTACTAGCCAAAAACGATAAACCGGTTCAATAAATAGGCCATAAATCGTAAACGGTAAGTTTTACAAAAAGTTTGCAAGGTGAAAAAGATGCGAAATTTAATTCTCTACAAAAAAGTCATAATAATTTTTGCCCTAAAGTAGATAGTTTCCGAGAAATCGTAGATAAAGATTGCGTTTGTGTACGCATAAGATAAATCGTACCAGCTTTTTGTTTTGATCGCATTTTTTTATGTCGACTGACGACTTTTGAGTGTGAATTTCTTACAAATATTAAGTAAATAGTTAGTACCTTGATAATTTAGTTTTTTTAATTTGGTTAGGTACCTTCCAGGTCGGAGCCAGGGTGGGGCAAGCGCCCCACCCTGCCCCACCGTGGCTACGCCCATGAGAATGCACATTCAAGCACGATCAAGCGAGTGCAGGAAGAAGGAAAATTTTAACTCTACCTCACTACTATTACGTCACTTTTTTTCCAAAAGAAGCTTCGAAATTGATTAAATAGGATACAATTGCGTGCGGGAATGATTACCACGACTAGCGATAGGTATACAGCCAAAGTCGCAGGTGTACCTAACTCTCTCAATCCCGAAAAAGTGATTGCAAATTAAAAAAAGACATTTTAAGTTTGAAAAATCAGATGTTTTGCGCGAAGTGACAGTAGTACCCACCTCAACGCTTCGCTTATGAGGCGTGCAATATTCAGATTGGATAGATACGAGTAGTCTTTAAGATTTTGTTTGCTCTGAAGATCTAAATATAGGATAACTGAACACGTTGTTATACTAAATTTTTTAACTAATCAATATTTTATTTATTTTGCGTACTTAAATAAAAAAGAAAACGTTATAAAGATATAAAAATATGATAAATGTAACTTTCGTGACCAATAAATATTATTCTATAGTTTGATACATTTTAATGTATATTCAAATAGTATATAAAGAAAAGTTGAGGTTCACTTATTGTCCTGGTGCACTTTCAAAATGAACACAAAAGTAGTATTTTTAACTTTTCTCATTATGGCTTGCTTAATTGCAATGGCGCATGCTGAAGGTAAGAGAAGAAACAGTTTTTTAAAGATAAGAACTTAAAAATTTTATTGTAAAATAAAATATTAATAATTATCGAAGTAAACTAAAAAAATATTGTGTTCAAATTATTTTTTATTAGCGAAGTCAATTTTAACACGGTTTGTCCGATATTTTTCTTGTCTTCAAACATAAAAATTACTGATTGTAAAATGAGATGGATTTTTTTAGATTATTCATACCAATAAATAGGTACATATAGTTAACCATGAGTATTTGCTTTTTTCAGCTTCTATGGGGATCGCTCAATCGTTCTGTAAGTTGATTTTAAATAATTATTTTAATCATTATGAAGCAAGGAAAGCATTAAGAAAATGTTCTTAAAATGATTTCATATTATATATTCTTAAAAAATATGTTTTTTTTTCAGTGAAAGTGAAAAATATGGTTACGGACTTAAATCCTCAGAAGAGCTCGCTTGGTCAGCAGCAGTAAAATTATAAATAAATGAATTGATAAATTTATTGATATACGGTTACTATTAATAATAAAATAATGTCAAAATTGTTTTAATATTATTCGATTATTTACAATAAAATTTGTTATTTATATATTGAATAAATTATTGAACAATTAATTAATATTTTTTGTGTTTATTGTAAGAGTGTTTGCCTCTTTTTATCTCACCTTTACATAAATATGTCGTGTTAAAATTTTATTGTTTTCCTTTCATCATCATCATCATCATCAGCCCATATATGTTCCCACTGCTGGGACACGGGCCTCCTATGAGGGTACAGGCCATAATCCACCACGCTGGCCAAGTGCGGGTTGGCGGATGACACATATCGTCGAACTTTTTATTCTTCGACATGTCGGTTTCCTCACGATGTTTTCCTTCACCGTTCGAGCAGTGGTGATGTTACAACATGCGCAGATAAATTGAAAAATCAATTTGCTTCCTGCGCGCTCGCCCGGTCTCGAACCCCGGACTTATCGATTCGAAGTCCGAGGTCTCACCACTGAGCTACCACTGCTCTTTTCCTTTACTATCATATTTTTCGAATGTACAAATTAATATTGTAAATGTGTAAGTAAGATACAAAAGTAAGTCTAAGATCCGAATTAGGATCGACGTTCACCCATCTGATAACCAATTGAGACCTATTTTTTATCTGATATAATTTACTAGCTGTTCCCCGCGGTTTCACCCACATTGCTCCGTTCCTGTTGGTCTTAGCGTGATGATATATTATAGCCTTCCTCGATAAATGGGCTATCTAACACCGTAATATTTTTTTAAATCGGACCAGTAGTTCCCGAGATTAGCGCCTTCAAACAAACAAACAAACAAACTCTTCAGCTTTATAATATTAGTATAGATGAACAAAGATGCCTATGATAAATTGCCTTGTGATTGTATTGTAATAGAGTTGTCTAACGGCTCTAACCTTTGATATAATTACGATTATTCAGCAGATCGGTGGATTCACCTATTTCTTATTCTTGGGAGTTGGGCCAATATAAAATTTGAATTCGTTATATTTAAACTTATCGTATAAGGATAAGATTTTAATAAAATTTGAAAGAAACTTATTGTTAAAATAACAATATTCAGATGTAGACTTTTTTATATAAATAGTAAACAAAACATAATATTTTATCGTATAATGTGTGTGTACACTCTTTAAGTCTTAGCACATAATTATAACTAACATTCCGCCTGCGACTTCGTTTACGTGGAGTACAAAATGTTTCGTCATTTATTTTTAGCAAAAAACTTATTTAGAAACCTCATTTCATTTTCAAAAGTCGTTACCTGATAAGATTCGGTGATAAATGCTGTTGCGCACCTTTCAAGGTACCGGCTGACGAACTTTTCAATGAGATACAGCCAGCTGACATTAATTTTCATTTATAGTCCTATCCTTCCTACTATAAATAAAAATAATAATATTTAAAATGCGAAAGTTTGTGAGGATAGATGTATGTGTATGTGTGTATGTTTATTACTCTTTCACACAAATACTACTGAATCGATTACAATTAAATTTAGTACACATATAGAATGTAACTTGGATTAACACATAGGATAGGTTTCATCCCGGAAATCCCACAGTTACGGGAACTATGAGGGTTTTTCTTTGAAAACGCGGGCGTAGCCGCGTGTGGAAAGCTAGTAGCATATAAACGATCACCAGGTAAATTTTCAGATGAGAGGAAATCACTGAAAACATAATATTTTGTTTCATGTTCAAGCAGCCAGCTGACATACAATTCACCATGTTACGGTCAGCTGACTTTGTTTTTCTTTCAAGATACTACATAAAATATAAAAAATTTTCAAAAGAGGAATGACTGAAAAAAAAATATTTTCTACGTGCGTGGGAGACTGCAACTGCCTCGCAAGTGTTCATAGTGTATGTCCCTGATGAATTTTACGACGTTTCACTCAGGAGGAAATAATGAACCGAAAATACACGTAGCTCCCGGACCAATGGGAGGCTTGGCGAGGCCTGGCCAAGCCTGTGTACCTGCAGTAGGAACATATTATATGGGCTGATGATGATATATACATATATTGTAGATAACAAAAATATACAACAGTATTTAGCTGCCAAAATGGCAGCATTAATTAAATCCTACTAATATTATAAATGCGAAAGTTTGTGAGGATGGATGTTTGTTATTCTTTCACGTAAAAATTACTGAAATGATAATGAAATTTGGTGTGAAGGTAGCTGTAGTGAACTCTTTTTTCATTCGCAATTTATAATACCTAAATAATATAATATCATGTACATTGTATAATTATTTAAATGCAACATGATACGTACTGTTAAAAGATAAGTTTCTAGTTGAGAAAAAATAAATTTTACCAACTTAATAAATTTTATCATTTTAATGTTAGTGGAGGGACTTCCTACTTCAGATAAAAAAGCGATTGACCGGTACGGGAAAAAGTATAACGATCGCTTGAAGAAGCTTGAGCTTTATTCATATAACTAGCTTTCTGCCCGCGGCTTCGCCCGCTTTGTCTAAACCCTCATAAATTATATACTAAAAACCTTCCTCTCCTACCTATCTCTCTTTCTATTAAAAAAAAACCGCATCAATATCCGTTGCTTAGTTTTTAAGATTAGGGACATAGGGGCAGAGGCGTTCTACTGTATACGCCCTTGTGCATATCGCTACCAGGGTGAACCTTCAGTTCACCCCCGCGTCCGCGTTCACATGTAGAAGCCCTTCTGGCTAACATTGAGAGACACCACACAAAAAAAAAATCTACTGTATACATATTTATTTATTTATTTATTTATTTATTTGGGTACATCGACAGATCGCGCATACATCATTCCTTAAAAATAAATACAAAGTAAGAATATTCTAATGCTTGACCCTATTATAGATGTACACAGCATTATAAGAAAAACTAAAGATAAATGTAGTTAATGAGGATGTTTTATACAACTAAAGTAAGTAAATTAATTCAATATTGCTTAATTCTAAAACGTGATGTGATATGATCTGTGCACTTTTCGTTTAAACATTGGCAAACTATCGTGAAAAATATCAAGGTTCGGAACTTTAGTGAGGTATTCATTGTAGGTTCTCAATAAGCGAAAAACTGGTGAGTTTGAACCGAGAGTTGTTCTACAAGGTGGAACGCTGAAGGTTCGGATAGGTTTTCTGGGAATCGAACGGGGAGCATTAAACATTATACTATTGAGCAAATCTGGGCTATCGATTGTTCCGTTTAACAACTTAAACAAAAATGTTAAGTCTAGGGAGACTCTTCTATCATAAAGTTTATCCATTTTGAAAAAGGCCAATCTATCATAGTAGGGGCGTCTATGAGAAATGCCAGGTGAAATAAAGGCAAGATACCGAGTGAACCTTCGCTGTACAGCTTCCAGTCGTTGAGAGTGAACGGTGAAGTAGGGGTTCCAAGCGACACTCGCGTATTCAAGAATACTGCGAGCCATACTATTATACAGAATAATCCTGGTACTATTAAAACGGAATCCTTTTGTGTTTCTCTTCAAGAAACCAACCATCTGATTCGCCTTTTTAACAATTGTGTCAAAATGCGAATTAAACTTTAAGCTCCCATCAATCACAATACCCAAGTCCCTCATTTCTTTGACTTCTTCTATTTGAACACGATTAATATCAAAACTAGATTTAAGTACATTTTTTTTCCTAGTGCATATAAGGTGAAAACATTTTTTTGGGTTTATAATCATTTTGTTTGCTTCACACCAAGATTGGATATTATTTAGATCGCTTTGAATCAATTGTGCGTCATAAACTGAATCGACGACTTTATAAAGTTTAAGATCGTCAGCAAATAATGAAACTTGTGAGTTTTTAATAGCATCAGTTATGTCGTTTATAAACATGACGAAGAGAGTAGGGCCTAAATGTGATCCTTGAGGCACGCCTGAAGTTGCCTGGTATGATTTAGATGTATAGCCGTTAACTGATACTACCAGAGGTCTCTCTCTGAGGTACGATTGAAACCAATTAAGCAGGGGGCCCGATATTCCGTAGGATGATATCTTTTGTATCAAAACTGAGTGGTCGACTTTGTCAAAGGCGCTTGCAAGATCTGTATATATAACATCTACTTGCTTCCCTCTGTCAACATCATAAGAAAGGTTTGAAATAAATGTTACCATGTTAGTGTGTATGGAGCGTCCTTTAACAAAGCCATGCTGGTGGGGTGATATTGAGTGATGAATATGTCTAGAAATGAGCGGGGTTAGCAAAGACTCGAGAATTTTTGGGAAGCAGCTTAAAATTGCGATTGGTCGATAATTACAAACATTGCTACGATCGCCTTTTTTGAAGAGTGGGATTATCCTAGTTTCTTTCCACGATGATGGAAAATTACCAAATCTTAATGAATTATTAAATATCAATGATAAAGGAAGGGCGAGAACTTTGGCACACCGTTTAACAAGGAGTGAAGGTATTTGGTCTGGACCCGGACCTTTATTGTAGTCAAGTTTTTGAATGCATTTAAGTATTTCTGTCTCAGAAAAGGAAACATTTGAAATATTATGGTGGTTTAATGAGGAATAATTTATATGATTTGTCGGACCGGATACGGGTGTATACACTGACTGAAAGTGCTCAGCAAATAAATTCGCTATTCCTGGACCAGTAGAGGTTGTAGAATCGCTTAGATGCATTTCAGAAGGTATAGAAGAATTAGTTTTAGCTTTATCCTTAAAATAGCGCCAAAATTTTTTAGGATCTTTTGCTATATTAGACTCTATAGCATGTTTATAATCACTTATACATTTGTTGGTTAACTTTTGACATTGCTCACGAAGTATTTTATATTCTATGCTATCACGTGGATTATTATACTTATGAAACCTCCTTCTAACCTTGTCTTTTTCCTTTAAGCGTTTTATTAATGAAATATTCATCCAACTTGGGTATTTAGATTTAAATCCACTTCGTATTGGGACATGTTTCTTAATAGCAGAATTCAAAATATTGTAAAATGCAGAGACCATATCGTTAACATCTGATAGATTCGATAACTGATCCAGCCAATCGACAGAACCAAGCTCATTGTTAAGTGCAGGATAATTTGCTCTCCAAAAGTTATGCCTAGGATTGTATTTCGATTTGAGGAATTTAATATCTCGACAGTTAGTTAGTGATATTAATAGACATGGATGATTAGAATCGATTCTGGATAAGCTATCGTCAGACTTATAGACAGATATTATACTATTCGATAAATTACTTATGACTAGGTCTAATACTTTCGAATTACAATTCCTAAACTCATTGAACTGATTTAGACTATTAGATGATAAAAAATCTATCAAATTGTGACCCAAAGAACAGTTGTAATCAGATGGAATCAATACATCGCTGTGTGAAGTCCTATTCCAATTTATGAAACCGAGATTGAAGTCACCTACTACTATAACATTATCAGCAGTACACAATACTCTATCCAAGCTATTTAAAAATATATTCAATGTTCCAATATTAATGGGCGGGGGAAGGTACACAATACAAATAGCTAACTTAATTGTCTTACCATTTAACAATACCTCAGTCATGACCCACAGATCCTCGCACTCCGATTCCCAATTTTGAATGCGATACGATGGAGTGTCGCGTGATATTGCTAAAAGGACTCCACCGCCATCGTTCTTAATATTATGCTGTCGATCTCTCCGGTATACTACATATCTTGAATCGAATATTTCGCTATCCGCTATACTGCTATTAAGCCATGTTTCGGTAAATGCAATAGATTTGTAGTCATGCTGTAGGATTTCGTTATACACATCATTGGTTTTGGTACGAAGACCACGGACATTTTGGTAGTACATATCGAATTTTAAGTAAAAAAATATATAAAAACATTTTAAGTTAAGTTACTAACTAATGATATTAAGACTATCCCTGTTTCGTATTTGAAAGGCTTGACTGGATACGTCTTTGCGGACATAGATCTTGCCGTTCCTGACCCAAACGAACTTATAGTTTTTCTCGCGAGCTCTGATCCGGGCTGCTGCGTGAAGCGATTTATTAGTCGGTGTCAAGTGTTCTGATACAAAAACAGGGCTGGGTGCTCCGCCTATACCTAAATGATGAGAATTTAGTTTGGCATCAGAGTTATTTTTATTGAAATTTGACACAGCAGCAATAACTGCATCGCGGTGTTGTATATTACGCAGTTTTACGATAACAGAGCGAGGTCTTGAATCATCCTTATTCAATTTCTGGACACGAGTGACAAACAAGATATCTGCGGGAGCAATGGGGTTATCAACTGTCTTGACTAATTGGCCAATTGTATTCAGTAAATTTTCAGATTTATGTTCAGGAATGCCGTTTATTTCCAAGTTGTTTTCCCTCATGTGCTGTTCTATTGTATGAAGTCTACTTGTTAAATCTTTTACTGACGTCTTCAGAAAAAGGTTATCTGCTTTAAGATCGTTTATAATAGAAGTTTTTTCTTCCAGCTGAGTTTTAATATTCTCAAATTGTGTATTAATAAATTCTAGACTTTCATGAAAAGAGCTTATCTGCTTCTGTATGTCTCCTAATTGAACCAAAACTGACGACTCTAAGGCTTCCTTTAATATTAAGCGCAACCGATTTTCTGTAATATAACAGTCTGCAGTGCCGGTTATACTCTCCAGGTGTTGAGACTTTTTGAAAGCTGAAGCAGCAAATGCACTGTCACTACTTGCGATATTTGAATCGCTTGACGCAAGCAGTTTACTTTTACAGGTAGTGCATTTCCAAGACGATTTATGTTCTGGTATCATCAATCTAAAAAAATGGCGGCTCATATCTGCGCATTCTATATCGTACTTAGAGTTACAGGAGTGACAGGTCAAGAAGTCTTTCGTTTTTATAATGTTTTGACATGTTGCACATTTAATCGGAGGAGCCATTATTGATGGGTAAATTCGTCAAACAAGTTCGGTCTCCAAAAAAAAAAAAAATATAAAATAAATGCGTCCGTCTAATTGACAAGGTTTGCAACAGCGCTTCAAGCGCTTTACGAAGCGTTCCGTCGTGACCTTGGAGCGTTGTAACGCAGCGACAAGGACGAACTGCAAGTTGCCGTTAATCGTAAATTTATAAAGTTTTAAGTTATAACTCACAAGTTTGCGTCCGTTATTGAGATTATTTTTGCACTGATACTTCCATTAGACACTGATAGTCAAGATGACACACTGTTACAAGTTTAAATGTTATTTTTTATCACGAAATAAGAATTAAATACGAGGAGCACATTAACTACGTGTTATCTCGCGCGACAGCATGTATACCAATGCTGTCGATATCCATATATTATCCATATAATAATAATTACCTTCTATATAAATTACGATAGAAAAATATAATTTGTTTTAACAAATTTTTCAATTCTTAGTTTAAGTTAAATAATTCTTACTTAATATTCGAAAGAGACTTGTATATCGTTTTGAGAAATCTAATCATCGTTTTCATTTCATCTGTGCAGGAGATAGAGTACTATCGACAAACACACATACATACATAATATGTTAATCTATACCTCTGTTAGGACATTGCAATTGAAATGTTATTAAATACATAGTTATATTAAAATGCAAATATCTAGACTTTTGGGCTTTTGGATTAATGTTTGTTGCTTCAATATGTTAAAAGCACTGAAAGGATCTTTATGAAATTTGGTAAAATCATAGATTATAACTTGGAGTAGTACCAACTATTTATAAATCACGTTATTTCTTATGAATACATGCTACTTATGCAGATAGATCATGCAACTGAAGTCACGGGCTCCAACAAGAAGATGTAGAAATATATTTCTTAATATGTATACTTACTAATATTATAAAGCTGAAAAATTTAGTTTTTTTTGTTTGAACACGCTAATCTCAGAAACTACTGGTCCGATTTGAAAAATTCTTTCGGTGTTAGATAGCCCATTTATCGAGGAAGCTATAGGCTATATCAACACGCTAAGACCAACAGGAGGGGAGCAATGCGGGTGAAACCGCGGAGCACAGCTAGTAAATTCTATAATGGGTATTCGTGATGTTAAAATCATTATATTCCATGATTTTATTTTAGGTTTTATTGGCCATTTACAAACAGTATATAAAAGGAAATTTTATTTATTTTGTAATAATTTATATTATACAACATGAATGCCAAAAGCATATTTCTAACTTTTCTTATTTTTTCATGCCTCATTGCACTAGCATATTCATCAGGTTTGTTTTAAATATAGTTTTAGCTTGCTTGTTAGTTTATTTTCAGTTTCAATTTTATATGGTATCTAATACATAAGGTTGTTTACCAAATATCAAAAAGTAATTAATTGTATATTGTATATAATATAGACAAATAATTTATCTTTTACTTTTTATTGCAGCTAATCCGGGAGGTAACATTGTTACCGGTAAGTTCTTTATTCGCGTTTATTTAATACGAACAATTTTGTCTTTTTATAGAATTTTTTGTTGATTTATTGTTCATTTCTATGATATAATACAGAGGTAATTGTAAAATGAATACATGTATAAATTAATAAAGAATAGAAAAAATTCGATCACGAGGCAGGACTCGAACCCGCATCTTTTCATATTCTATTCCTTTTTAATTTATATTTATAAAGCATTTGAATGCCATAAAACCAAAAATATCAAATAAAAATTAATATATTTTTTTTTGCAGAAAGTAACAGCAACAAAGCACAGGATTATAATCCTCAAAAGAGTGACGTAGGCCAGGGACAAAATCACCAGCACTCATTGTTCTAAAAAAAATGTTTAAATTATGATTGTATTTTATATATTTTGCATTTATGAGTTAAAAACAATGAGCTGTAAATTCGGCCCGCTCATTTTAAATTAAATAATTTAATAACATAATATTTTTTAATTTTCAATGTTTTAATATTCATATCACATTATACATTTTTTCGTATTAAAAAAAGAAATATGAGTCAAAAATAAAGAACCATATTGCAACATGTACATTTATGTGATTTGATAGTAGTTTATTATATTGTGAGTTTCGTTCAAAGCAAATACATATATTAAAGATTAATTTTAATGAAACACTTTTATTGCTCAACCTTACCTTGAAGTATTCGGTTTAGGATATAGGAATTGAACTTAATTTATTCTGTGAGCAGCCATGTCCATTAGTTAGGTCTGCACATCTAGCAAAAATAGCCATGATAAACTGCTTCGTTCCTTCTGTATATTAGAATAAGTACTAAATAATAATTGTAAAATTATTCGACGACGAACCTCACAAGGAAAAATAAAGTCAGTTACATCATAATAATAAAAATAACTACGTTAAACGTAGTTATTTTTATATAATAGGTACTTTTAAGTGTATTTTTCAGAATCAAACGAGCCCAAACTCGATAAAGTTGAGTCAATATATTACTGAGTTCCTATGGCCACCTTCCGATTCCACCATCAAATCAGCTCTATATCATGATAATGTTTCATCGCTATCCAATTTGCATACGTATACAAAATTTAGGCTCAATCGGTTACCGGGAAGTGAATCAAAGTTGCTTCCTACATTTCAATCAAGTCATCGAGATCAGACAAAAATGCTCATAAAATAAAAACTACTGGGCCTATCCGAATAAAATTGAATAAAGTTGATAGGACCAATTCGACACCATCCCGCACCAAAAAAAAAAGAATCACGTAAATCGGTTCAGAAACCTCGGAGTAATTGGAGTACATACATAAAAAAAAATATACCGGCCGAATTGTTAATGAGATGAGAAGAATTGTGAAACATCATTTAGAAATAAATCTTTTTCATGCCGTAATTGGAGTTCTAATGGATCTAGTATAATATTTTAAACATCTATGCATTCCACAGAAATAATTTAAGCCTCTACTTTCTCAACTAGACTAACCTAGAACGTTATAGAATAATCACATCATGGATTATCAGACCACAGAGGTCACCACGTGGTGTCAACAAATAGAGGAATCTATTATACTAATATTAAAAAGCTGAAGAGTTTGTTTGTTTGTTAGAACGCGCTAATCTCAGGAACTACTGCCCCCCTAGTCAAGTGGCTTTCTGTTAGCGTAGCGTTCAATAGAATAGACTTTTTTTATTTTTTTTTGAAAAATTCACTTTATTTGAAAAATTCTTTCGGTGTTAGATAGCCCATTTCGGCGATATATCATCACGCTAAGGACAGGAGCGGAGCAATGTGGGTGAAACCGCGGGGAACAGCTAGTCTTAATACTATTATAAAGGCGAAAGTTTGTAAGTATGGATGTATGGATGTATGGATGTTTGTTACTCTTTCACGTAAAAACTACTGAACCGATTACAATGAAATTTAGCACACATATAGAGGGTAACTTGGATTAACACATAGGATAGGTTTTATCCCGGAAATCCCACGGGAACGGGAACTATGCGGGTTTTCCTTTGAAAACGCGGGCGAAGCCGCGGGCGGAAATCTAGTAATAATATATATTGCTTACCTTATTAAAATGTGGTTGGAAGCGGTGATGACTTTGTGTGCGTAACTTTAAAAAAGTATGATTATTAAAAGTTTATCTAAATTAATAAAAATGACTAATGGGGCTTTCTATGGCCAGTTTAAAAAAAAAAATAAAAAAAATGCTTTCCTTTCATGTCAGATTTCAAAGTAGTGACGATTAATTATTATGTCAATTTCTTAAAAAAACATTTTTATTTCGGAAATTTTGGATTTGCAAATTTTAAAATGGCAGCGTTTTCAAAGAAAAACTCGTATAGTTCCCGTTCCCGTGGAATTTCCGGGATAAAACCTATCCTATGAGTTAAAACAAGTTACCCTCTATAATATAGAGTCTATATGCTCTATAACCATGAATAAGACTTAATTTTATATATTTAATTTTAATTATTTTTAAGTGGGGAAATCCCACGGCCTCCGGGGAAGGGGCCATGGATTGTGTCGGATTCCTACCGACCAAAACCCTACTATGTTCCGTCGAGCCGCATCAACTACGGGGCCACGGCCCACGGGTATGGTAGAGTTCGTCCGTGACCCCTTAGGCGGCTGCCCGTCACCAGGCCAAAACACTAGCTAAGAGCCTGCCAGCTCTACCCTCATGGGATATTTAATTTTACCTACTAATACACAATATTTTATGGTATCTTCTCTTCTTTCGATAGAGATTTTCCAAGATAACAAAGTAGATTATTTTAAGCAGCAACTTCAAAAGTATCGATTCCATACTATGTATAATAAATTAAAACCTCATTCTTGATTGATCTAAAATGTATTGACCGAATTTGGTTGTTACCTGTAGATTAGTCCATATGGACACTACCACCCCCAATAGCAGTCAAATGTTGAAATGTTGAATTTTAAACAATTTCGTTTTTTTTTATAAATTAAAATGTACTTATGGTCTTGTTTCAATTCATCGCTTCCTTTTCACGTTATTTTTAGAGTCAAAGAACCTGAAGGCAAGATTAGACTTTTAGGATATCATTTTTAACTAGCTGTGTCCCGCGTTTTCAACGGCAACTGTTTTACCGCATTGTTCCGCTCCTTTTGGTCTTAGCGTGATGATAATAATATATAGCCTATATTTTGACCCAACCTGTTATTAATATAACATTCATCCAAAATTTAAAGTAAATGCATGTAGTAATTTTTGAGTTCAGCCTGGACATACATACAGACAAACAGACAATAATATACATACTTTATCGATTAATTACAGATCACACCCCAAGTATTTAAAAAAATATCAATTAATAGTTTGGACTTTCCTACGATTTTGTTATATGTATAGATCAAGAATTCATTAAAACATAAATAGTTATTTAAAACAAAAACATTCACGATAAAATGTAACATTTATCTTTATATGACTAAATCGTGATTTTATTTATGACCTAATTAAATTAAATAATTGTCCAATAGATATATGTAAATATATAAAGAGAATAATGCAGGTTCATTTCATTTACACTTTAATTTTTCAAAATGAATACAAAAACATTATTTTTGTCTTTTCTCATAATTTCTTGTGTAATTGCAATGGCGTATGCAACAGGTAAGAGAGTGAACCTAATAAAAATAAATAAATAATAAAACTGTTAATTATGCTTCGATACAGTATTTAATGATGGTACCTACGAATGCGTAGATTTTGTTAATTCAGATATGGGTTAATACTTAGAAAAAAAAAAACAAAAAGTAACTAAATACACAGAATGATTATTATTTTACTAAAGCTTTAGGTATTTATGCGTGTTGTATTTGTTTCAGCTAATCCAGGCGGTAACATCGTAACAGGTAAGTTAAAAAATATGGAATTTATTAATTACAAATCTATAATCTATCTATATATATTATATAGTATCAGAATAATTTGTTTTTATTCTAATCCTTGATAATTGAATTATGTTTTTATCCTTAATATAAAAGTTGTAAAAATATTTACAGTGAAGGATAAAAACGAGGCGGACGACCAAAATCCACAAGCTACGGGAGTATCTCAGAAGCAAAGTAAAGGATTCAGAGGATTCCTAGGAAGACATAATATGTAATTTTTTTAATAAAATAAATATAATAGAATATTTTCTTGTGTTTGATTCTACGCGAGTATAATACATTTTATTATTAGAAATCCTCGTTTTATTTTTTTTATATTATGGCCATTTTACTCATTAGGTTAAGTTCTTTCTATATCAGTTTAGAGTTTTTTGATATCTGTAATAGTTACTGAATAATCGCCTGTGCACACTTATACATAAGTAGTAGTGTTTTTTTTACATAATATATAATTGTTATCTATACCCTAGTGCTTTAGGTACTTGAAATATCTACAACCTCGATACTGCTAGCTTTGCCTATACAGTTCTCATTATGAACTAAAGCTCAACAGCTATATAAGAAACTAGAGGTCCGCCCCGGCTTCGCCCGTGGTACATATTTCGCAATAAAAGGTAGCCTATGTCCTTTCTCGGGTATCAAAATATCTCCATACCAAATTTCATACAAATTGGTTCAGTAGTTTAGGCGTGATTGAGTAACAGACAGACAGAGTTACTTTCGTATTTATAATATTAGTATGGATAAAGCAAAGGCAATGAATGAAGTATAAGATAAAAGACATTTAAAATCATATTTCTGAAAAAATAATTTGTTTAGTTTTACTGATGGAGCCGTTATCGATGTTGATAAAGATAACGAAGATGATAGGTACTTGGAAACTCATGCAAAAAAATGGTATAATTTTTAAAATTTTCATCACATTTTAATAATCTGTATTTCTGTATGTGTCTGATATTTTGGCTTCGTATAAAATTTTTACTGCATTTTTTTTTTCAATACAAACCATCAACACTTGACAAAAGTAATAACGCTATACAATTAATACGCTGTATAATTAATAACCTATAAAATGCAGTGTAAATACAAATAGAAAAGTTCAATGGCAAAGTTGCATTAAGAAATATACCTACCTGCAAGTTTTGTTTCTAAACTTTTTTCATATTAACTGAAAATTTATGTGAAAAATAATTCCCCATATATTGACTCGACCATATTAAAAAAGCACAACAAATTTCTTATTTTTAGAGTTCCGAACCTGAAAAGGAAAAAACAGAACCCTTAGTTGTCTGTCCGTGTGTCGAGACCCTTTTTCTCAGGAACGCGTGGTGGTAACAAGCTGAAATTCATATCGAATACTCAGGTCTACAGTTTCTTGAAGTTGTGAAAAAAATCAATTCTCTTAGCACAATCAAGTGACATGCTGCAAATTTTCGAAATTGGTTAAAAAGCAATGTCTCATAATTACAAAGATATAGGAAAAGTTAAACACAAAAAAAAATATCGAAGGCCTCTATTTACATCACTACACATAGTAGATATTTTTAAATTTGGTATCTGTAATCGGTAATCTGAAAGGCTTCGTTGAACGCTCCCAGATGGTTTATTTTTTCCGACACCTCCAACATATTTGAACCAATCTATACAGAAATTGAACTTATTAAGTTATAAGAATAGTATTAAGAACTGAGCACGCATAGGGATAAACAGTGGGAGGCGACTTTGTTTTATACTGTGTATTTATACTATGTAGGTATGCCATGAATGTTTAAACCTGCTCTCTAAATAGTGACGAAAAACATTGTAAAGAAATAACTTTGATAAATATTTTTTGTAAGTATTACAGTTATATCTACAGAAAGTTATATGTAATGGCGGGCAGAAAACGGTTTTGCAGTTCACAAAAATATATTTCATGTTTTGTAAAAGTCCCTTGGTTTTCAAGATAATCGACATTTTCGAAAAAAAGTGCCACCCTTTCCCATCCTTTCTTATGGTAAGACTACAAATGAAGGATTTTTTTAAATCTGTTTGTTTTTATTGTGGCATAGTATCCCTGGATACTTAACCATAACTTCAAGGGGCCCTGGGCCCAAGCATATAGCTTTTTTAAACAACTGTGATGGATATGTAACGGATGTAACTCTTAATGTCTTACTTATTTTTGTTAGAAAGTTTTATCTATCGTCGTATAAAAATATAATATTATGGTCATCTAAATGCTAAATTAAGGATATAATGAGTGCTATGCTTAATTGCAAAAAAAAAAATTTAAAAACACTTTAAAAACATTCTAAAAACTTATTTCATTACTAGAAATCAATTCTGAAATATTGATAACTGTGGGAAGAGAAAAAATAATATCGAATTACATTAACAAAAAGTGTTCAAATGGGCCACCGAGAGCTCAATACTATTCCACCTTCCAATGAATGATCGCAGCTTACGCCTCACTGTATCGAGACCGAGCCGTGCCCCGTTCGGGGCTCGATCGAACATTATTGCACTTATAATTTCTGTGAGTTGATTCAGTCCTGAACGTGGCTCGGGCGGTGTCTAGAAATTTGTGTGGATATTGTTTCATTCGAGTCGTGCCGGAGCCGGGAAACACGGGTCGTGCCGGGAAACACGGGTCGTGCCGGCACGGTGTAGTCATGCTTAAATCTGCTTCTTTGCCTCATTTCAGTATTTTTCTAAATGTAGGAATACGATATGATTATTGCGGGTAATCATTAAAAAAGCATTATTACCGCTTTGAAATAGGTGTTGTGAACAACAGTTTGTCTATAAAAAAAACTATTCATATTCAAAATTATTATTACTGTCATATAAAGTTAATTAAAAAAATACAATGGTATAATGCGTAATGATAGTATATATTATTAGCTTCGTGATATTGATAAGGTTTTTATGAAGAAACACGTTTATCTGCTTCTGCTATATATAAATAAAAGCAAATTTGAATTTAATTGAGTCGCAAAAGTACGCCCACCAAAATGAATACCAAATCTTTCTTGTTTATTGCTTTCATTATCTCCACATTATTTGCTTTTGCGCATTGCACTGGTAAGGAACATTTTTGAAAGCTTTACTTTAAAATGGAAAATAAGTTATTTAGTTAATGATAATTATTTATTTTCGAAATATGCTTTATAACATATATTATGCTTCCCTCTTAATTTCATTATTTAGAATACTAGTTTTCAATCCTAATTGCGTTCGAATGTAAAAAAAAAATATATATATATTTTCATCTTCAACACATTTTTTAATACATTTTTCAATTCGATTGATTGTTTTTTTTATTTTATTTTAGGTTTAGGTGGCTTAGGAGCCATGATGAAAAGTGAGTATTTTACTAATTTCCTTATAATACTTCTTTCTATACAACCAGTTATATTATTTAATTTTAACATTTTTTCAGTTATGCCTGCGGTGACAGGATCGAATGAAAACAAACAATCTACGGTTGGTGAACAAATGAAAAAAGTGGGGAACATTTTTAGCTAGACAAAGCTAGACTTTTGGTAAGAGTCTTGTTAAACTTGCGGTTTAAAAACAATGTAATAGAAATATAGTTTTTTTAAGGCATTCATTGACTATGATGAATGATAGAGATTATTCGATCAATGAACAGGGCTATAAAGTACGATGAAATAGGCGGTATAAGCCAATGGCCATGAGTAAAACCGTGACAAAATATTCGTACAGTTGCGTGTCAAAATCCCTGTTTTTGCTTCATATTAATAATCAGATATTAATTACAAAATGAAGCTCATGTATTTATTGAACATTTTGTTACAGCTTTCCACATCTATATCAACGGAGAGCTGGAGAGATTTTTAAGTTATGCAATAAAACTATTTAAATAATAATATTATGATCTTTTATTTCCTGCCCTCTTTCATAATCTATTTTTTAAAGTGAAACTTTTATTACATCGTCTCAAACTTTTTGGTCTGTGTAGCGCATGTCGCGTGTATCGCGGCTGCCGAGTAGGTATACCTACTCGGCAGCCGACCGACACGCGACATGCGCTACACAAAGCAGTGTTCGGAACCGTTCGAACAGTTTCACTTTTACCGTGGTTTCATAAAACCACACAACATTTTTTTTTGTGTGGTGTCTCTCAATGTTAGCCAGAAGGGCTTCTACATTTTAACGCGGACGCGGGGGTGAACTGAAGGTTCACCCTGGTAGCGACATGCACAAGGGCGTCCCCCCTTGACGGGGATCTCGAACCTCGGCTTGGGCTGTCGCTTGAGTGGAGGAGGCCAGAAGGGCCCTAATCGGACGGGTTTCATAATCTAGTTTACCAAGTAACAAGTATCAAGTAGAAGTACTTCCTTCATTTCTAGGTCCTTGCTATATATCAAAAGTGATATAGTTACTCGTCAATAAATAAATATTTTCAATTTGATATTTTTGGTTTTACGGCATTCAAATGCCGTAAAACTTGTAAATATTCATATTATTCATAGTCTATTTTTGAATTAAAATTTACTTTTTATTTATTGTATGTGTAAATATTTTGGTAGAATTTACAGACAATTAGATGAGTTTATAAATCAGCTAGTATAATATGCTGTCATGTCTTCGCTTGAATTATCGAACGTGTAAAGTCTAATATAAATAGCCGTTTAGTTTTCTGAATTTAATAAAATTCACAAAATATAAGTTTTTCTTTCATAATATCCTTCTCCTGACAATAATGAATATAAAAATAAAATAATTATTGAAATCGGTCCAATCGTTCACGCGTGATGCCGGGACCAAGGGATTGGGACCAAGGAAAAAAATCATTCACATTTTTAAATATAATTTGGAAAATCCAAAAGTGCACGCCTCATAATTTTTTTTTAATAAATATTTATTAATTATTATTTTTGTTTATTTAATAACAATTAAACCACATCGAATCAGACCCTGAAAAATGAAAGGGTTCTATTCCTGAGCATACTCAAGCGTAAGAGAAAAAAAAAGACTCGATTAGTAAAGTATTTCGGTCGCTATCGTGTTAACAAGAAAAAGGATCCGCACATACAGACACACGGACGTCCAAGACAGAACTTTTTTAAACTGTTTTTTAACTAGTTTAAATAACAAAAATGACATCAAAAATATCATGAACGTTAAAAATAGTGTTTTTTCTTAATATGTGTGTGTATGTATTATCTTACAAGTGCAATGTATGATACATAAAGACATTTTAAGGTTGAAAAATCAGATGTTTTGCGCGAAGTGACAGTAGTACCCACCTCAACGCTTCGCTTAAGAGGCGTGCAATAAAGCAATATAACATAGTGTACAATAGAGAGTCCTGTAACATTTGGATGTATAATGCTTGGCAATTATTATTTTATCATATCTTTGCATAAATACATTTTACATAGAAAAGTATAGTTGCTTACATGGGAAGGAAAGAAAAACCATCAGATTTCATCAGAAAAATATTAATCTTGTACGAAACATGACCAAAGTATTTAACAGTAGGTAAACATCTAAATGAATTTAATTAGAACTTAATTATTGCACGCCTCATAAGCGAAGCGTTGAGGTGGGTACTACTGTCACTTCGCGCAAAACATCTGATTTTTCAAACTTAAAATGTCTTTATGTATCATACATTGCACTTGTAAGATACCTAATACATACACACACATATTAAGAAAAAACACTATTTTTAACATTCATGATATTTTTGATGTCATTTTTGTTATTTATTTTAATTATTTAATGTGTAGTTTTGGTACATTTTTATCTAGGGTTTAAGGCTGAATGTAAATTACTGTTATTAATAAAAATAATTTATTAGACATTTAATAGTTTGTTTTAATCATATGTTCGAATAAAAACACATTAACAAAAATTATTCTTATTTGACATTAAACACGCGACGGTTTTAGTATCTTTGAATCATGTTAAAGAAGTTTCACTTTTGACACTTGTCCTCAGCACAAACATACATTAATACAATTTTTCGCTTTTATACTACTATTAGCTGTGCCTGGATTTCAACATCACGTATTTATATAACTCATGTGTTATTCTAATGTATAACCAATATTACTAAAATAACAATATAAGTAAAGTTTAATCCAAATCCGTCCAGCGATTTTTTTGTTATAAAAGAGTAACAAACATGGTGGATATAATATGTACAACATGGTGGATATTTTTCCAATATATATTTTTCCAATAACAATTTCCAATACAAACTTTTTTATTTATAACAATAGTAGGACACACTGTAGGCTAATCTGTATGGCGATTGAGGAGTTACCACTGAGGAGGGAGACTGAATTATCAAACCACTCGAAACTCTATCTTTATTTATAAATTTTTTCACACGAATGTCAAAAAGGAACGAACCAAATTTCATTAAAGTCGGTTCAGTGATTTAGGCGTGAAAGCGTAACAGACATACAGACATACAGACTGACTGAGTTACTTTCGCATTTATAATATAAATAGGGATGATAATATTTTTCTTAATTTTGTTGTTAGATTAAAATAAAACAAATTTTGAAGCATTATTATTTATTACCTACTCTGGTTGTGCAGGCAAGTCATCAAGGGCATATTATTGGAATTTATTTATTTATTATTATTCTTGAAAATTCCAGAAAGGCTAGATTATATCAATTTAGATACCTGTAAAAAATAAGAAAAATGGTTTGTTGAATTAAAATAAATATGGGCTGTGCTATTTCACTGTGAGAGATATCCTCAGCGAAGTAGATACATGTCCTATATATATTCAATCATTGGAAATAATCAGATATTCATAAAATAGGCTATTTAGATTTTAATAAATGCTTTAAATAAAAATAATCTTGTCTTAAACTATATAAACTGTTTACTTACAGAACCCAACATCATTTTTGCCATCGGCGATACAAGACCTCCATCCTTCGATGATCCACTGTTTTGTTGGTTTGCGTTTGTATTTTGCGCGTTCGTATTCTCAAGTTTGTTGGCTGTTTCAACTAAAATATTATGAAATGATTTAACTCATTACTCAAGAACTAATAGTAATAGTAGTTCTCCTCGTTGTTCTTAGAGTAGCTATAATTTCGATTAAGATGAGGGATATTATATACTAATTAATAATATGCGCAGGATATTATATTATACTAATTGAACTGAAGAGCACAAGTATTCACGCAAACGCATTTATTGTGAAGCATTATGCCATCTAATAGTCCGAAGGAACAGACAACTGCGGCTAGACAAGGAAGATTCAAAAGCTATACAATAAAAATATAAAAAAATATGTTCTCCGATGCACGGGGGACCACCTACAAACATTTATTGAAACTAAGTATTGTATAATTTTTTAGGCTATGAAAGCCTTATTATATTTATTAGCTGTTTATATTTTTACACAAAGTTAGCGGAACTTGCGCCAACATTGCGAGAAGCCAAGAAGGTTGCAAAAATTTATATATATGTACATGATATTACGTAGGTACTACCTCCAACATTCATAAATTATTTTTAAAATAGAACTGCGTAAAAAATGACATACCATTGATAACCGTCTCCGTTGCTAAACCTGCAAAATAATAAGTTTTAATTAAAATTTTCTGTGGTAAAAAAATAGAAAAACTTTCACTTTGCATATAAAAAAAACCACTTACCTATTTCAAACATTATTAAAGATGAAATAAATAAAAATGCGAATAAGGTTTTTCCGACCATTTTATACAAATATCAAGTAATAAGTACTTCCATCAACACAATTTTTTCTTTATATTACAGATGTATTATTAGAAAATATGTATATTATTGGTGTATTACCATCGATTTCATAATTAATCGATCGTAAAATATATTGTCGTGGTACATGAAAACTTTGATTGATAATTGTAATTTGTAATAAAATTTTATATTTTACATCTAACAAAGTAAATTTGTCAAGAAAATGATTCAATGAGCACAAAAAACAAGAAGCATATTTTTCATTCTAGATACTTAATTTAATAAAATAATTGCTAATCAGTCTTGGCATGTTTTGTATATTAAGCTTTAATAATATCTATATGTACTAGCTAACTCAGCAAAATTAATATTGTCTTTAATTAAATTAAATCGGTGTTACCGTTTAGGAGTAGTTCAGGGACAAACATACACACACATATTATATCTGATTACAACGGTCTTCTACTTTTCCTAAATAATAACAACGTTTCGACATCAATATGTATTTCATTTTTGTAAAATTGAATAAGCCGTAGTTTTATTTTATATCTATTTATTAAATAGGAGTGAAATATAACACATATGATAAATATATTTTTCTTAATTTTGTTGTTAGATATAAATAAAACAAATATTGAAGCATTATTATTTATTACTCAGATTGTGCAGGCAAGTCATCAGGCGCTTATTATTAGTATTTGTTTGCTTTATTATTATTCTTAAAAATTCCTGAGGTTATATCAATTTAGATACCTGTAAAAAAAGAACGTTTGTTTAATTAAAAAGAAAATTGGACTGTGCCATTCAAGATATTTCACTGTAGGTACCTACCACAGATCACAGATAGATCTCTATGGTACCTACCTACGAGACATCATCTGTGCTGAGGATTCAGCACAGATGATGTCCGAGTCAATCATTGGAAATCATCAAATATTCATAAAATAGGCTATTTAGGTGTTATTAAATGCTTTAAATATATGTATTTAAAAAATAATCTTGTCTATTAAGATAATTAGTAAATAACAATAAATCGATATACCATAATTGGTTTAGTAATTTTTTCTAACATTTATAAACTTAGTTTTCATTAAATATTGAAACTTGAACTTTCATTTATTTATTCGTTATAAGAAATTAAAAAGTAGTTTACTTACAGAACCCAACATCATTTTTGCCATCGGCGATACAAGACCTGAATCCTTCGATGATCCACTTGTTTGGTCGACGGTTGTAGTTTGTTGGTCCGTATTCTGAAGTTTGTTGTTATTTTCAACTAAAAAATTATGACATGATAACTTTAACTCATTGCTTATTTAAAAGAATCGATCGTACAATTCTGAAAATATTATGACACACAAAAGTAGTTGTCCTTATTGCTCCTAGAGTATAATTTCGATTAAGATGAGCTTACAGGGCAGGATATAAATATTATATACAACTGATACTAATTGAACTAAAGAGCACAAGTATTCACACAAACATGTGAGAGACCAGGATTGATTTATTGATACTAAGTGTTGTGCTCATCTTATTTTGTTGTTGTTGTTTTTTTTATAAATGCTCTACCGGAACTTGTGTAAACATTGCAAGAAGGTTGCCAAAATTGAAAAAAAATACGTGAATAGGATTATAAGTTAACTGAAATCGGGCATGTTTTCAGTGTAAATTACAAGGGTTAATATAATATTTATAATTTCTACTTGCCCTTGTAATTTTTACACAATATTCCCATACGACCAGGGAAGAAAGTAATGTCGGTAACCAACATAAACAAATGAACTAAAATTAGGCGAGTAAAATAAAATTGCCACTAAAATGGCATAATTTACCATTTATAACCATTTTGTCCGGTTGCCCTGTAAAAGATATAACATTTAATATTAATATAAGGCACCATTTGAACTGTTTATATCAAAAGTGACAAAGAATTCTTACCACAATTCACAGCAATTACACATACGGATATTAAAACAACAAGAAACATGCAACTTTTCGCCATGTTTTTTCAATAATGGTGCTTTCATGAAATATTCTATGTTTTATAATATTTTTTTCTTAATATTTGTACATTATTGCTAATTAGGTTTATTAAATGGTTGTTATATGCAATAATCGTGATGTTTTTTATGATCCTATTGGTTTTATTGATGAAAAACATGATTTTCAATTTTAATGTAGGAATACGTAAAAAAATATTTGAATATATTACAATTATAATAATAATCAGTAAGTAATTACTGTATATCCTCTTCAATAATATAAAACTTTAGTATACGGTACTCGCACTAAACTCATTGTAGTTTTATAAGACTTCAATTAAAATATTTTTTTCTTTGTCTTTCCATACAATTTGTATGTAATATTGTTTGAAAATTAAATACATTATACATAATACATAATAAAAATATATATTAATTATGATAGGAAGGATAATATGTATTAAGAATAGAAGAGATACACAAAAATAAAACAAACCAAACTGCGATAAAGGTGATTTATTCACTGTACGTGTTTCACACACCTTACCTATGAAATTGTAAAAAAGTACAAATCACAATTTAATCTTAAAATTGTAAGATTTAATCACAGATATAAAAATAATAATCATCAACAGTAATATAATATCTACCGAAAGGGAGGAAAAATTACATTACTTTTATATTTCAGTGCATAATGCTGAAAAAATATAATATTGGTTAAAAAAATTCCTTTAATAAAATTTCTTTAGTACCTATAAATTGTGTATGACTATGATTTAGGCTTTGTAGGTGTGTTTACGATAAATGTATGGGTTTGAGGAGCAGGCGTAGTTGGCTGACTAGGCTGGACATCGACCTTCAAATTTATCTGGGTAGGCGCTGGCGTAGTTGTAGTATGTTGTTCAAACATTTCAGAAAGCCCTGGGAGGCGGAACGGCTTATGCGGGGACGGAGGAGTAGCTATGAAATAAATGGTTATTTTTACTTATTTGAAAACTAGCTGCGCTCCGCGGTTTCACCCGCGTGGCTCCACTACTGTTGGTCTTAGCGTGATGATATAGCCTAATAAGCCTTCCTCGATAAACGGGCTATCCAAAACCAAAAGAATTTTTCAAATCGGACCAGTAGTTCTTGAGATAAGCGCGTTCAAACAAACAAACTCTTCAGCTTTATAATATTAGTATAGATAATTATAGTTTAAAAGCTGAAAGATAAAGGCCTAAAAGCCAATTAAATAATATATACAGATAAGTATATTTTGTTGTTTGTTACGAACTTAAATTAATATATTTAATCGATACGTTACCCATTCTTGAACTGCAGAAAATAATAATATTGAGCAAGCAAAGCCTTGCTTGGAATTTGTCGAACATATTGAAGTGTGAGTTAATACTAGTAAAAAAACTACAATAATGATAATGAAATTAACTTCTTTTCTCTATTTATATGTGTGCAAATGTCCATAAAAAATTAATGAGAATTCATGGTTTCAGATTTTTTAAGTGTTAGTACTATTTTTAAAATTACGTTATACGAAGAAAAATGTGTTGTGTACCAAGAAAAAAACATGTTTTAGAATTATTATAAATTCAATTCAATATTTTAATTAATAAAAAATCTCTGTACCTACTAAAAAAACATAGCTCTTCACTTTTTCAAAACAATTCTAAACATAAAAATATTCCGCCATAGCACCATAAAATATTAAAGTAAAAAAAATCATCTGTTATTTTATTTTCATTTGTAAACATTTATTTTTGTCATTTACTTCAGACAATAAATAAATACTTTTGGTTTTACTTTGTCCTTATAGTTAATAAAATAAATTTGTTTTTATTTAACTCGTGTAATATCGTGAATCATGTTACCATAAGTAATTCGCCAGTATTTTTATCCTACAGTTCAACTATTTAACGTAATATAGTTATAAAGAACACACGCAAAACCTTTTATGGTTCACTTTATCATTTTAACGAATTTACGTGTATACTTAGTTTTATGTTTGTCATTATCAATGGAACGTGTATGAATATCCTGGTTCGTTATGGTTTGGCAATATAATACCTATTATAATATGACTAACAAATAAATTTGCCATTATTACGTATATCTTTAAATCATTATATTATTGTATATCGATAGTTTAAATTTATTAGATAATAAATATTACACGTTCTTCAGAATCTGCGCATGAATATTTTATTTTTAAATAAGTATTTTCTTCCTTTTTTTTGTTTATATTGAAACTTCCGATTCCAATGAGGCAAAGGGGGCTAGGCGAGTGTAACGAAAAATCAATCCGAACGCTACGCACTACGCACTATAGTAAAAGTTTTTTAGCAATCTTGCTAATGTTTAAAAAAAAACTTTAGCTAAACAAAAATAAGACCTATATCCTTTTTCTTACTCAGTACTTTCCTTAATTATCAAGATCAGTTCTTATTTTAACGTTGATCTTTAAGTCCGCAATTTATATGCGTTGGTAGTGCTTTACAATAAGGTACCAGCAGGGTGAGACAAATAGCAGACGAATAGAAACGCAGGAACAGAAACTGCTATCGCTAATTAATGGCATAAGCTTATGACGTTTTGGTAATGATGCAGTCACACTACCAACGACGACTACGACCACGTCCAAAATTCCCATCCAAGCCGAAATTTAACAAGATTGTGCAAGACACAATAAAAATAAATTTGCAACTCTTTTGCCGACTGATAAGAGATGTAAGAGGTGAAATAAATAGGGGGAACTAACTATCTTTAAATAAATAAAATGAAATTATAAATATATAATTTAATTAAAACCACATTATGTTCATTCTTAATTAAGAAATTCAATAAAAGTAAATAAATAAATTCCAGATATAATTGCACGTTTTAGGTACATACTTTTGGCATTTGATTATGTACTTACATTACATTAGGCCAGCCTGTATCGTGGGTACTGAAAAACGCGCATAGTTCCCGTTCCCGTGGGATTTCCGGGATATAGCCTATCCCATATGTTAATCCAAGTTACCCTCTACATGTGTGCTAAATTTCATTGTAATCGGTTCAGTAGTGATTGCGTGAAAGGGTTACAAACATACATACACATTCATCCATCTTCACAAACTTTCGCATATTTTATAACTAGATTTCCGCCCGCGGCTTCGCCCGCGTTTTCAAAGGAAAACCCGCATAGTTCCTGTTCTCGTGGGATTTCCGGGATAAAACCTATCCTATGTGTAGATCCAAGTTACCCTCTATATGTGTGCTAAATTTCATTGTAATCGGTTCAGTAGTTTTTACGTGAAAGAGTAACAAACATCCATACATCCATACTTACAAACTTTCGCCTTTATAATAATATTAAGATTAAGATTAAGATAAGATTAAGATATTAGGTAGTAGGAAGGATATAGGATAGGATGACAAAACGTACAGAAGCAAAATGGAATATATCAATTGCACGTATACTTGCTTTTTGTCTTCATACCACGTGAGCTTAGTTAAGGGCTGAGCTATATTCGAATTCGATTCAATTTCTATAAGTTTCTGTAAGTTTAGAACTAAAATTAAAAAAATAAAACATTCGAATTCGGTTTATTTGTTTGTGCAGTTTCTGCAGAGAGCCGAGAGACTGTCTGCACTAAATTCTTTCTGACCATTTAATATTCTGGCATCAGACATACGGCTATTTTTTAGTATCTTGCTTCAACAGTTTTTGTACTAACTTCTGACTTAACTATATTCATTATTTACTTTAGTTAGTTTTTCAATCAGCGGATCAAACAGAGCGAACAACTTCGAGATTTTTGCGCAAATCAGTTTGATCTGTATGGACGTAGCTTGACCGAGGAAAGCTTTAGTAGTGTGTGAGAAGTGTTTTTTATTGTATTTGTTAAAAAATTGTTGTAATTTAGAAAACAAAAAAATAACATAGAGGAACTATTTACCAACAGCTTAAATAAAACTAGCTTTCCGCCCGCGGCTTCGCCCGCGTAGTCAAAAGAAACCCACGTAGTTCCCGTTCCTTATGGGTAATCCTACCAACCTATCTTATATCCATTGTCAGGTCTCAAACTATGTACAAATACAAAATCAGTTCAGTTGCTTGAAGAAGACAGACATACGGTCAGTCAGACAGTCACTTTCGCTTGTATATGTAATGTGAGGTTAACCAGTTCTTAACCTTTAATAAAAAAATAACGTCGAATATTAAAAGAGGGAAAAACAAATAAAAGACCGTTTTGGATGCTCAATATATTTATAATATAATATGACAAAACACCATTTGGAATAAATATATATAAAATATAATTTGCATTTCTCGGATTCCTTTAACTTCGCTAGGGTCAATTCATAAATTATCTTATAGATAAAGTTGACTGGTTACTTCATCGATTAGTTACTAGTTCATTCCTGAAAAAAATGGATGTATGAATTTATGAACATAATATTGCTATTGACAAAGTCGATAAATAAAATAAAAAAAGTTTTTTCGAGCACTTGTTATGGATATTAATAGTAGAAGTACTAATAGTAATTAATAAATGATTTTGTATATTTGTATCCTGATAGAATATTATGATCTTCGAAGCATTTAAACTAAAAGAGGGGGGAAATAATTGTACTATCAGGTATGTATTACTTAAAAATATAATAAAAAAGTTTTCATTTACATTGTAAATATTTTACCAAACACTTCGGGCCCATGTTTCTAATCAGGGTTAATCAAGTATGGATCGGTTAAAAATTCAAATTACCTTTACTATTTACTGGACAAGGGCAGAGATGGGGTCGTGATGCGTATTTTGAATCTGACATTGAATGATGTTTTCTCTTAGCTGAAAGAAATAAGCTTTTATATACTTATCCTTATGTAAACATATTGAAAAGAAGACATACTAGACTATATAAAATATAAATTAATGACTATTAAAATGAAATCAAAACAATTGAAGCATCTGTATTTTGTTTATATAAAAAAAAATATTGTTCATTTTTAACGAAATATAAAAAGAATCATTTCCTTACTTTTTGTTGTCGTATCAACTTCCGGAACAGCGAGGTATCGTCGGTTATACTTTATTTTCATCGGTCTGTATTTATTCATAAGAGCGTCACATGTTGCCAGCAAACTATCTATATCGGCTTCATCTTCAGGTAATTTTAATGAACCCTCCGATGATTCAGAATAATTGGAACTTGATCTAGAATCATCGTGTTTTTTTCTTTTTTCGTCAACGCTACGCTTGGGTGAATGCTTGTGGAAAATATCTTTCATTCGTTTATTTTTTTTATTCGGCGATGATTCATGATTTCCTTTAGCTCGTTTAAGCTTCTGAGATTTATCTTTTTTAGCTGAACTATCAAGTTTTTTAGGACTATTGTTCTCAGTAGGTTGCTGTTTTCCAGGCTTATGGCGATTCTTTTCACCATGGCTTAATAAATGAGGAACACCAACACGACCTGGGATTTTTAACATTCCAACCACAAGAGATTTATCAGATTTCTCTGAGCTATTCGATTCCTGTGATTTACTCTCGGAATTAGCATTATCTTTAGAATTATTATTCTCAGTAGGTTGTTGTTTTCCAGGCTTTTGACGATTCTTTTTGCCATGGCTCAATAAATTAGGAACACCAACTCGACCCGGGATTTTCAATATTCCAGATACTAGAGATTTATCAGATTTTTCTGAGCTATTCGATTCCTCTGACTTACTTCCGGAATTAGAATTGTCTTTTGAATTACCATCTTTCTGTGGTATATTTGAACCAAGGATTTTGCGGCTTCCCTGTTGCAATATATTGGGAATTCCTAATTTTCCAGGAATATTGATTATTCCAACTATATCAAATTTATTAGGTTTTTCAGAACTTTTTGATTCATCTGACTTGCTTTCCGGATTCATGGTATTTTCAGAATTGTTATCGTTCTGAGGTGATTGCTTATGAGTTTTAGGTAATACGCCTTGTTCAAATATATTGGGAATTCCTAGTTGTCCTGGAATATTAAATATTCCAGCTATATTCAATTCATCGGATTCCTCAGAACTTATTGATTTGCTTGATTTACTAGCTGGATTCATGGTGTCCTTTGGAGAATCATCTTTTTGTGACGGCTTAGGGGTTTTAGATTTGATACTTCCCTGAACGAGCCCACGAGGAATACCAGAGAAACCTGGCATATTAAGTATCTGGAACATTTCATATTGATCAGGCTCCCCTGAACTCGTAGATTCCTGTAATTTACTAGTTTCTTCATCGCTATTTTTAGAGTCTTCATTGTTTTGTGGAATTTTAGGGTTACCTTGTCCAAGAATACCTAGTATTTTTGAATATTTAGATTTTCCAGATTCTTCAGAATTTGCAGATTCTTCTGAGTTTTGATCTTGTTTTGGATTTTTAGGTTTAACTTTTTTACCGTGTCCTTTTGGTTCTGTGATTTCATCAGAATTTTTGGGTTTTTCAGATTTATTCTTGTCCTCAGATTTTTTGTGTTCACTGGGATGCTTTTGCTTACTATGCTTTTCTTTTTTTGTAGCCTTGTCCGATTTGTATGAAGTTTCTGACTCGTTCGAGTCATCTCCTTTATTGGGATGTTCTTTTTTACTAGGTTTCTTACTTCCTTTTATTACTTTGGAATCGGAATCTTTCCCTCCTGTTTTTTTTGGCTTTTCCTCTTTGCTATTCTTACCATTATCTAGTTGTTTGTAATCACTGGGATGCTTAGGCTTACCACCCTTACCTGGATGTTTAGATTTTCCAGTTTCATCTGAATTTATGGATTTTTCTGAATTTTCACCTTGTTTTGGTTTTTTAGGCTTGCGGTTTTTACCACGTTCTTTAGGTTCTTGGGATTCATCTGAATTTTCAGGTTGATCTGATATTTTCTTGTCTTTAGATTTTTTAGATGAATTAGGATGTTTTTGTTTATCCTGTTTTCCTTTCTTTGCAGCCTTGCCAGATTCCTGCGAATTCTCTGACTCATTCGAGTCATCTTCTTTATTGCGATGTTCTTTTTTAGTAGGTTTCTGCTTTCCTTTCATTTTATCAGAATCGGAAACCTTGTCTCCAGCTTTGTTTGGCTTTTCCTGTTTGCCATTCTTATCATGATCTGATTGTTTATTATCACTGGGATGCTTAGGTTTTCCATCCTTTTCTGGATGTTTAGATTTTCTTGATTCTTCAGAATTTTCACGTTCTTTTGAAATTTGTTCTTGTTTTGGTTTTTTAGGTTTACTATTTTTACCGTGTCCTTTAGGTTCTTTAATTTCATCAGAATTTTCTGATTGTTGAGATTTATCAGCATGCTTTTGCTTGTTTTGCTTTTCTTTTTTTGTAGCCTTTCCAGATTCTTGTGAAATTTCCGACTCGTTCGAGTCATTTCCTTTATTGGGATGTTCTTTCTTATGAGGTTTCTTCCTCCCTTTCATTTCATCGGAATCGAAATCTTTACCTTCCGTTTTATTTGGCTTTTCCTGTTTGCCGTTCTTACTATGATCTGGTTGTTTGTGATCATTGGAATTCTTAGGCTTGCTATCCTTTCCTGGATGTTTAGATTTTTCAGATTCTTCAGAATTTTCAGGTTCGGAATTTTGTTCTTGTTTTGGTTTTTTGGGTTTACCGTTTTTACCGTGTCTTTTTGTTTCTTTGATTTCATCAGAATTTTCGGGTTGTTCAGATTTATTCTTGTCCACAGGTTTTTTGTGTTCACTAGGATGCTTTTGCATTTCTTTTTTTGCAGCCTTGCCAGATTCTTGTGAAATTTCCGACTCATTTGAGTCATCTCCTTTATTGGGATGTTCTTTCTTATGAGGTTTCTTCCTTCCTTTCATTTCATTGGAATCGGAATCTCTACCTTCCGTTTCGTTTGGCTTTCCCTGTTTGCCGTTCTTACCATGATCTGTTTGTTTGTGATCACTGGGATGTTTAGGCTTGCCACTCTTTTCAGGATATTTAGATTTTCCGGATTCTTCTGAACATTCTTCTTGGTCTGGTTTTTCAGGCTTACCATTTTTACCGTGTCCTTTAGGTTCTTTAATTTCATCAGAATTTTCTGATTGTTGAGATTTATCAGCATGCTTTTTCTTGTTTTGCTTTGCTTTTTTTGCAGCCTTGCCAGATTCTTGTGAAATGTCCACCTCATTTGAGTCATATCCTTTATTGGGATGTTCTTTCTTATTAGGTTTCTTTCTTCCTTTCATTTCATTGGAATCAGAATCTTTACTTTGCGCTTTGTTTGGCTTTTCCTGTTTGCCGTTCTTACCATGATCTGGTTGTTTGTGATCACTGGGATTCTTAGGCGTGCTACCCTTTCCTGAATGTTTAGACTTTCCAGATTCTTTAGAATTTTCAGGTTCTTCTGAATTTTGTTCTTGTTTTGTATTTTTATTTTTACCGTTTTTACCGTGTCCTTTTGATTCTTTGAATTCATCAGAATTTTCATTTTGTTCAGATTTATTCTTGTCCTCAGGTTTTTTGTGTTCAGTAGGGTGCTTTTGCTTATTATGGTTTTCTTTTTTTGCAGCCTTGCCAGATTCTTGTGAAATTTCCGACTCATTCGAGTCATTTCCTTTATTGGTATGTTCTTTCTTATGAGGTTTCTTCCTTCCTTTCATTTCATCGGAATCTAAATCTTTACCTTCCGTTTTGTTTGGCTTTTCCTGTTTGCCGTTCTTACCATGATCTGGTTTTTTGTGATCACTGGGATTCTTAGGCTTGCCATCTTTTTCTGGATGTTTAGTTTTTCCAGATTCTTCAGAATTTTCAGGTTCTTCTGAATTTTGTTCTTGTTTTGGTTTTTTGGGTTTAACGTTTTTACTGTGTCCTTTAGATTCTTTAATTTCTTCAGAATTTTCGGGTTGTTCAGATTTATTCTTATCCTCATGGTTTTTGTGTTCAGTAGGATGCTTTTGCTTATTATGCTTTTCTTTTTTTGCAGCTTTGCCAGATTCCTGTGAAATTTCCGACTCATTTGAGTCATCTCCTTTATTGGGATGTTCTTTCTTATTAGGTTTCTTTCTTCCTTTCATTTCATCGGAATCGGAATCTTGACTTTCCGCTTTTTTTGGCTTTTCCTGTTTGCCGTTCTTACCATGATCTGGTTGTTCGTGATCACTGGGATTCTTAGGCTTGCCATCTTTTTCTGGATGTTTAGTTTTTCCAGATTGTTTAGGATTTTCAGGTTCTTCTGAATTTTTATCTTTTTTTGGTTTTTTAGGCTTACCATTTTTACCATGTCCTTTTGGTTCTTTAATTTCATCAGAATTTTCTGATTGCTTTTCTTTTACGTCAGGATACTTATTTATATCGGGTGATTCTGATGATTTATTATAATTTTTTGGTGAATTTGGTTTTTTATGTTTGTGATGAGAAATCCCAAACATTTCGGCGATTTCGTCAATCATGATATTTGAGTCATTTTCGTCATCTTCAGAACTTTTTGATTGTTTAGAGTCCTTAGAGTTCTCTGTTGTTTTATTTTCATCTTCTTTTGTGGTTTTTGGTTCTGTTTTCTCTGATTCTTCAGATATTTGTGATTTATTTGATCCACTGTTGTTGTTTTGATCTCCATTTTCTGAGTCATTATTTTCATCACATTCTTTACGTTCATTTTCTAGCAGCTCTTCAATTTCTTGAAGAACTTCATTATTACATGGTGTATCGGATTTTTCTGTGCTGCTTGCTGTTTCCTTGCTGTCTGACTGAACAGAATTACTTGATTTATCTTGGTCTTCTACACTTGTCTTATCTAATTCTTTTGAATTATTCTCAGATCCAGTAGAAGAGCGACGTTGATTTGGAATATCCGATTTATTCTTTTTGTGTGACCGATGGGATTTTCCGTGCTTATTTTTCAAGTAATGTGTACCGTCAGAATGTTTTGATTCAGATCCTCCTTCTTCAATCTCATCTGAATCATTCATGTTACTAGATTGAGTGCCTTTTTCTTGCGGACTTGTTTCTTCCATTTCATTCTCATCACTCTCTGCACTACTTTCATTCAAAGGTTCTGAGTAGACAGACCTACTTGATCTATTGTATCTTCTGTGTATTCTTGGTTGCTTCAACGTTTTGGGATTCCCTTTGTGTGGTTCCATGTTTTCTTCTGATGCTCTGGTTTTCTTATTTTGCTTATGAGGACTCTTTGACATTTTTGATTTTTTTTTATCTTCGGAACTACTAGTATCGTCTGAGTCATCTTCATTAGAATCATCAGATTTTTTATGTTTGCGATGTCTTTTTCTATATCTGGAATATCTCTCTTCACTAGGCTCACTTTCACCATCTGATTCGTTTTCACTTTTTTCATATATTTCATAAGATTCCGAACTTTCATAAGAATTACTGTGATCTTCGTCGCTTTTTTGTGGCTTATGGTATTTTCGCTTTTCATATCTAGAACCTTCTCTTTCTTCGCTAGAAGAACTTTCCATGGAATTGTGTCTCCTTCGTTTATGTTTCTCGTCATTTTTATATTTTTTCCTTTTGTTTTTACTAGTTCTTCCATTTTCTGGATATTTTTTATCATTTCTTCGTTTTCCTTGAGATTTGCCATGTTCATCCCTATCGTCTGAAATACTTGAATCATCCGAAGAATTTTCTTTTTTGTGTTGATTTTTGTGTTTGTTTTCAACCATACTTTTTTTGTTTTTTCGTGATTTTTTGGTTTCTTTGGAAGTATCAACTTCTTTTGAATCATTGCTATTTTTCGGTTTATTTGACTTTTTTTCTTGTTTTTCATTGCCAGTCTCTTTTATGTCTATATTTTCTTTAGATTCAGGTTTTTGATCAGTCTTTTTATTTGATTGTTCAGAATTATTACTTTCACCTACTTCACTTTTTTTTACTGATTTTGGTTCATCGTGAGAATTACCCCCAGCATTCATTTTTGACTCAGAATCTGTGGAAGTGTCATTACAATTGTCTTTTTGAATAGGTTTAGAAGCATTGGTGTCATTTTGTGGACTCTCTGTATTATTGGGCTTATTAGCACCGTTAGAATTTGTTGCCCCCTCTTCATTGTTCTTCTCTTCAGGTTTTTTCTGTTTTCTTTTTCTCTTCCTTGTTGTCGTTGTAGATGCTGCAAACAATTGTTGAAACATAAATTTCATGTAATAGACCGTCAAACATAATACTTTAAATATTATTTTTAGGATCACCTTGTGCTATTGCATTAGCTGAGGATTGTCCACCTCCGCTTGATTGAGCTGCAATTTTATTAATAATATTATTTATTTTTACAAAAGCTTTACGGTATTTACTCATACATAGATTTGTTATTAACTTTGTAATTTACTTAAGAAGACTATACTTTATTTATAAGATTTTGCTTACCGGACGCCATGGCACTAGCCTGTGCACCTGAAAGAGACATTTGAAATAAAATATAGTTATAAAAATAATTCTTAGGTATGGATGAAAAACGTATACTTACTCAGTCTTTTCCGATTTCAGTCTTTTACGATATTTAACGTATTTTATTCAAACTTTTGCTAAACATTATCAATTAATATAAATACCTCATGGTATTTATTCGACGTAAAGACGGGTAAATAACTTTTTTTTTGACATTTTGAATTTTTGTTGGCAAAAACATCAGTACCTTCGTCTAGGATACGAGTTTTAGTACCAACGAGATTCTTTTATCATGGTGATTTTTGTTTACTAAAATGTCAATTTTGCCAAATTATCATAGACCAAATTGTTAGTTAAGTTAATATATTTTTAATTATCTTGTACAGTTTAAATTAAAGTAAATTGTAATTTTTATAAAAAAATAACATTACCAGATGGTGCCTCCGGGGAGTCGTCATAATAGTCTAAAATTAAAAGAAACAAGTATGTTAGAATTTGGGAAACATACATAATATCTTTATTAATACATAATTGTTTAAATAGAAAAAAATATACTCACCATCGTCATTCGGCCCTTCACTCCCTTTAGCTGTAACAACAGTTATCATTATAATAATTATTAGAGGTCTTTAATCTTTATTATGTTGTGAATTTTAAATCCTGGAACATATTTAATAGTTTTTTAAAAGCAATTTTGAGCCATTTATTTTAATAGGCAATTGTAATTATGCACTTCATATTCTTGGTTTGCGTTGTTTTTATTTTACGAAACTTACGAAATAAAATCGGGCTGCTTCGCATAATAACCGGACACCAAATAAATAAAATAATCTGAATTTACTTACGTTTTTCTGTACCGTTCCCTGGTTTTGTATCACCGTTCGCTGAAAGTTAAAAATATTTTATAAAATATGCTACAAGCTTATGTTACACAATGTAAGAGAATTATTGTAGTAAACAAAAATAATTTTAATTTACAGATGAATAACATTTTTTTTTATTTACATTTTTTGGTCATCGCGTATATAAAAAAATCTATGCAATAGAACAACATTCTACTATGAAAAAAATAGATATGCAATCAATTAATTTTTGCCATTATAATATGATGGTGATGATTGGAAGCATAGTTTTCCATGCAATAGATATAATACAGGTTAATCATTAAAAGCAATAAATTAGCTACGTTTCGTTTTATAGTTATGTTAAAACGTATATGAACTCTTGAATGAGGAGATGAGATATTAGCGCTAAAGACGCCACTGACGATTCATAAAGCAGGGCATGGCATAGGCATGATAAAAAAATATTTTGAATCAAATAAAGTTAAATTAACCATAAATACTAACCACTCGGTGATGGATTTATTTCGACAGTTGTGGATGCTGTGGAATGAAGGTTATTTATTTATTTAGTAAAATATGTATAATTTTGTAAGTTTTTTTGTAAGATTTTACAAAAGTGTACAAATCGGCGTATGTCTAAAATTATGATGATAGAGAAAAGCTTACAATATGTGTATAGGGTATTTAAAGTAAGCCGTTCTCATAACCTGTTTACGTATAAATGTATGAAATATGAGCCATACATTAAATACATAATTTTAAATAAATATTCAAATCTTTTAGACATTCAAAATTTCCAGAAATTGCAATTCACTTCAATTGAAAATATAATACTTAAGCTGTATTAGCAAGCAATTATATTTTTTATAATTAATAATAACAGCTAGATATTAACTACACCTAATATGTTTAGAAAAAAAATACCGATAGCAACAGCATTGGCTGTAGCAGCAGGCGCTGGAGCTGGAATAAAAAAAATCCATTTATTGGCCGATTTTTCAATGCTTGGTTAAAACTTATCTGTCCAATAAAGTATTACACGATAATATTAAAATGGTGACATTTTAATATTATCGTGAGTACCTAAACTGTCAAATACGGACAATTAGAATACGTTTTTAAAATGGTAGTTTTATACATTATTCGACGAATAAGTTTTATACAAGGATTGAAAAATCAGCCCTTAAAGTATAAATAATCACTTATAATACCACAAGAGCTTCAAAATTATCGGGTATTTTCCGATAGGTTCGTTGCAAACAAATGAAGGAGTCAAGTTTTTAGTCAAGGTTAAAAAATCACGAGCGCGAAGCGCGAGTGATTTTTCCTGAAAAACTTGACGACTTTATTTGTTTGCAGGGAACCTTGAGGGAAATGCCAGATAATTTTGAAGCTTGTGTGGTATTCGGGAGATTATTTTTCCGTCCCAAATGTCGGCCAATAATTTCACAATTGAATTGAACCTGTCAGTTTGACGTCAACGACCAGAGAAAATTTTAAAAAAATTATCAGTATAATACCATGTAGGTTGTACCACGTGACGTCGAATGGTGCAATTCTATTGGTCGATATTTGGGTCGGAAAAATAATCTAATAAAACCAATTAATTTTATGTAGTGACAAGAGCAAGTATGAGGTTAACAAAACTGTTATAAAGAGCTTTTTAAGTGACATTAAAAATCGTAGAGTTTTCATTACGAAAAAGAATATCACTGAAAAGTTATGTACTTAATTATGAAGTTACTAATTAATTTCTTTTTTTTTAAATATAAATAATTTAATAATTATGAACTACGTACGCGCGAAAGCAATACCGACTTACCAGGTTCAGTGTTCTCAGCTAAAATTCCTATAGGTACTATAACTAAAAATATAAAAATGTATTTATATCGCGTGCCCATCTTTTAAGGCCTGAATTGGCCGATGGTTTGAAAATTTCATACCTTTACAATCAATTTATAAAGAAATGAGATCATAAAATAAATATTTAACTATTGAAATATGTCGTGATGCAAGCACTGATAATAGTAATATTATATTTAATAATAACATGAAATTTCCATCGTGATTTTTACATTCATAAAGTTTATAATTGCCAATATTAATACATCGATGCAATGTTTTTGTTTTATAATTTTATCGTTAGATTGCACTTTTGTTTTTGTACACACAATTGGTGTATCAGTTGCAGTGGAAAGACATTTAAATTACTGACTTGAAAATATAAATATTTCTTAATAAATATTTTTACTTATTAACTACATCTTTTGTAACAATTTAGGATATAAAGTGAATGAGGTTTTGGTTCTTTTCAGGTTGTTTTAAAGTTTCGCAAAACTTACGTTTGTGAATTAAAAAAAAAATTAGGTATTTTTATTGGATATTCTATTCGATGCACCAAAACATTTTTACATGGAACATAATTGAAAGGAACCTTGGTCTGTAATCGTTTATTTTTATTTAATACCAGTCAGTGAGAAGTTATATAAACAAGATACATATTATAAAGAAAATCTTGAATTATAATTTGTAATGATAGGAATTGTAACATCAGAAAAGATAGGGGCTTATTTCAAGATTTTCTTTAATTATTTTAGAAGGATAACTGGGATAAATATTATTTCCAAATCAACAATAGAGCAGTTGTTAGCAGCCAATAAATTTTAATTCTGTTTAACTGTACGTGTAATGTTTATATATACTATTATCTTAAAAGTAATTAACGGGTTTCTTGCCGATTACTATCGGTAAAAGCAAAACGAAGGTAGCTTTAAAAAACGGGTGTTCCTTAACACTTGCAAAAGTTGACATGAACAGAAAAGTTTTTGAGTTTAAGCTTATTTTCTCTCCATACGACACACTCAGTGTAATATGAATGTAACCATCTTGACTTTATAGCATCGGTTCGGAGCGAATTACTTCAATATAGTCATTTTGAGAGCTCCCTCATTTCTGCCGTCGTATGCACCTCGTAATTTTCAACCATTCCCCAATATTCATATTGGAAATCTTATTTTATATATTTGCGTACGATCGTATGACTTCATGCAAACATATTGAAGTTATCGTCTCTTGTAACATGGAAAATTACAAAAATAAGATATTATGTTGATACATTTTTGAAGAATAGAAAAATTCTCATAAAACATTTTTAAATGCAACAATAAGGAGGATATTTCTTATTTTGAAAACTTTTTTTTAGTTTCTTGTGATTTATTTTACGGATTGCGCATTTCGAACAAGTACCTATATGGTTATATTATCTATGTATTTTGTTATTATGAAATGAATAGAATTTCTGATCTTTGAATGCTAGAGAAGTTTGATATAATCTAAATAAATAGAGCTTAAAGATCGTAATGTTAGGTTAATCGGTAACGGCGAAGAAAATCCATACTAATATTATAAATTCGAAAGTAACTTTGTCTGTCTGTCTGTTACTCAATCACGCCTAAACTACTGAACCAATTTGCATGAAATTTGGTATGGAGATATTTTGATACCCGAGAAAGGACATAGGCTACCTTTTATTGCGAAATATGTACCACGGGCGAAGCCGGGGCGGACCTCTAGTATAAAATAAAATACACTAAGTGAATATTATTTTATTCAATACACATTGAATATTAATAAAGAAGAATATGAAATTATAAATACAATGTGCGTAAGAGGTTGAAAAATTGGTAAGAGGTGCCGCAAATCTGGAAGGAAAATAATAACTATGAAATATTTTCTTAGAACTACTTCACAAACGTATTGTAAATACAATTTAATAATATCTGTGTATGTATATCAAAAATAATTAAAGTACATGTAGGTATACCAGATTTTCTTTTAAAGATAATTTTAGTAAGAGTACATTCTATTTATAGAATGTACTCTTACGATTACGTACGACGTAGTGACGTAGCCATACGATTTGCTTCACAACTGCTTTTTAAAGCAGTTGTGAAGCAAATCGTATGGCTACTGTAATAGAGCGAGCGACACGTAAGAAATTTATCAATACACAGATCCAATAAAGATGATTCCTTACAGTTAATGCTACCAAATTGTGTAGTTCTGTAAAATATATGATCACATATACTATATAATACGTACTCTACTAAATGTGTGCATGTTCATTGTAACATATCCGTTGCCTGTGAATTCGAATGGCTTTTGAGTACGCAACATTAACATCAGCATAATTTTCTTAGCCTCGGGACTGGCGTAGAGCCAGTTGGACGAATAAATAGAATTTGTGAGGGTTGCACTCTGCAATGTTATTTATTTTTAATCACAAATCTATCTAAGGTACCAATCAATCTAATCAATCGTTCTAAGGTACCAATTAATCAACATTAACAAAAGAATAGTCTTATCGTTATATGGGGGTTTGCCGGATTATTACAATTCTAAATCATACTGTCTTCGCACAAAATATCTTGCATTAACATAAAAGTTTACCTACTTAATTTATAGCATTTAAATTGATCAGAAATTGCCCTCAAATTATTTAATGCAGGCAATATAAATCTGAAGAATAAAAATAGTAATTATCATTAGACTAGAAATATGTCATACATACGTGATCACTTAATATTTGTCCAATCAAACACTGATTAAATATCTCCACAAATAATGACATGCACATGAAGAAATAACGCACACGTTTGTACAAGTTATCCACAACCTGAAAATAGAGTTTATTTGAGTCTTATATAAAAAACTGAAATAGAAAGAATTTTTCTGATATTATTTTCTGGGGCCATTTAAAAGCTCTGAACCGAATCTGACGCAATTTCACGAATTTAAATGAAATTAAAAAAGAGCGTGTGTGCCGAGCACACGTGTCAGAAGTGAAATTTTTTTGGCAAGATTCAAAGATACCAAAATCGTCGCCTTATAGTCCGGGATACATCGCCCATTTTTGCAAGTGATTACTATCAAGCTAATTTTTCGTGAGTAGCTTTATTTTGATGAGATGCCCAATAATTTCCTGTACGAAACTCTCGATTGTGGTAGCTTACAGAGGTAACAAGGATAAAAATTTTTGATTTGACGGTTCTCAAATATTTATTACGCAATTTGTAGGACAATATGTCTGTTGAATTATATAAGTATTAAATAAGTGAAAATAAAAAAATCTGCTGGTTAGTAATCATTTATGATGACTTCGTTATCGATACACATTGGAAAGGGGGACTCTTTGACCAAACCATAGATTTTGTAGGACAAATATTTTTTTGAATAATTTAGATAATTATCTTGAGATTGAACAAAAAAAAAACATTCAGTTAGTAATTAATATTTGAGAACCATCAAATCTAAATATTTTATCCTTGTTTCCTCTGGTAGCTACCACAATCGAGAGTTTTGTACATGAAATTATTGGGCATCTCATCAAAATAAAGCTACTCACGAAAAATTAGCTTGATAGTAATCACTTGCAAAAATGGGCGATGTATCCCGGACTATTACTCTAAACGTCACTGTATTGCCTTGAAATTTTACTCTCAATGCGCCTAAAGAAGTTTCACTTCAAAAATCCGTCGAAATAAGGGATAAAATCTTTTTCATAAGCATCGCATTAATGTTGAACATCAGTTTCAATTTAGAGTAAGTAAACACACTTTACCATGCACGTGAAAGCTGTTAGACAAATGAATATAGCTCCAAGGGAATAGTTGAGAAGCATTGCACCTCCCAAAACGGCATCCAGTGCGGCACATTTTCTGGAAGTTTCACGTTTTACTATTAACTTTAACAACACGAAAGTAAGTGGAAAGAATAAGCAACATACTAATAAATGCTGTTATGAAGTTAGTTGTTGAAGTGGAAGTTTTCTCTTCTAAAATGTATTTAAGAATTGAAACGTTATGTTATGTATTATTATCTAATATTTGAGTTATAAATTTATCTTCACCTGAATATTAATTGTAAGCGTAGCTGTTATTTTACGCGTAATAAGAATTTTTAACTTACTTGGCCAAAAATTCGTGTCTCGCGATGATTATTTTTAATTTTCTTACAGTTCGTAAATGGATTGCGTCAACATTAAATCCGTTTGTGATATTTTTGACGTCGTTTGGACTTATCAATTCCTCGAGGCAACAACCGAGAATTCGCAGCTCCATACATGTGAACACTATATAAGTTGCATGTACCATATTTGCAAATACATAAACATTTACAACCACAACTGTCATGCAACTCTCCCAAATATAAACTATGCCGTAAAACTTGACTTTATCAAAAGGATACCATCCCTCAAAAGGGTACAGATATTCTTTTACGCCAAAAAATTTTTCTTCGTACTTCATGAAGATGTAAGGGAAAGAATCGACGATAACAATCAAAGGAATGGCATAGTACAGAAGAAATCTATTTATGAACATTGCAATTTTTCTATATTTTTTAATTATATTAATTTGAGTGTCGGAATACGGAGATACAATATCCCACATGCCATCGCGAAAGTGGAGGAAAATTTCATTGTATAGATCTTTGTGAGTTTCCAGTTTCGTATACTTAATAACGGTCATGATACATACTCCTAAATTCGGAGCTATGTTAATAATTTCAAGGAGGTCGGTCGCGCTCGCCAGAACCAGAGTAAGAAATAGTTGTAGAGTGGTCGTCAATGCGAGCATAAAGAAAATGAAGTATCCCATGATTTTGTATTTTGACTTTCCACTAAATGGACACAGGCATATTTTACTGCCCAGGGAACTTATGAAATCTAATTCAACGAGAACTTCTTCCCTTACAGGCAGTTTTGTAGTTGACATCTTTTCGATTAGAACTCTCTTTTCTAGTGACTTTCTTTTTGCGTAAATCGGCCTTATAAGCTTTACATTTGTGAAAATAATGGCGTGTTTGATTTTTTAATTAAAGGGAAATAAATATAAAGAAAGAATAGATAATGCGCTGTCAATCGGAAAGTGAGCTTGAGTACATATTATTTTAACAAAAAAATTCTAAAGCAAATATTGTGTGGTGGTAAATGTTGTTTGTTCGTTATTACATATATTGAAACTTTTAGTGGTGTGTACGAATACTGCGAAATTGATTTTCTTTTGAATAATTATTATATTCATGTGATACTTACTAGAAAATGCTTTTTTTGTATTCTGAAATAACTGGAAACACGTATAACTTAAACGATGATTTCATAGTAAAATCATCGTTACATCATTGATCGACATTACGCTCAAACAACTTTCTTGCACCACCATCATCAACAAACAATTAAAAACTTCCAAAATACAAGCAAACCGATAGTCCAACACAATAGTAGCAATAACGTTCCAATAAAGATCAATATCGCATATCATAGGGCTATAATTTAATTCTGACAGAAATAGGTCAAGAAGCTCTTAGACGTTGCGATTGCTTATAATTTGCTAGCATTGTTCACTAAATCACAAGAGGGCGTCACTCCACAATACTTGGAGCCCTTTGATGCATGACTAATATGGACATTAATCCGATGAGAGTATGTCATCCACTCAATGCTAATGTATACCGGCTTTATAACTTCCAAATTCCCTTTGTTTGATTGTTGGATGGAAAATTATGATTCATGGAATATAATATAGACAATTATGCCATGAATTTAATAAAGTTCAAAATTGGGTTATGTTTATTTTGTGTGATAGGTGAATTATAAATTTCATTTTGTGGAAATCAATTTTCACATTCAGTTGATATCTGTGGTCCTCTGCGTAATTCATCACCAAGATCTACCATAAGAATACAAAAGTACCTATGTCTATTTAGTTTTCAAGATGTTATAATCTTTTTATTTGTTTGAAATGAACTGAACTATCAAAAATCCACCCCTATTGTATGAGAAAAAATTATCATAATAATAATAATATGTATAAAACAATATTGCAGCATGTGCTCTTTAACCATTTCTCATTGTCAAACAAAATTGAATTCGGGATAAACATAAATAAGTCGATTTGAGCAAATATTTCAATATTAAGATTGAATCGGAACACAAATGTTCATTGAAATTGCAAATTCAGAAAAGCATTCGTCTTCAAATTGTGTTCATTCGCGGAATGCGTTTCGAATCTTTATAAATGTGAGCCCGTACGTTCTTGATTGTACTTTAAAAAAACCATTTTACCCTGACCTTCCACCCCTCTTGACTTAACAGATTTTGCAGGGAAATGGCAAACTCAATTCGTAAAGGGATGTCTTGTAAAACTGGTTACGTAAGACTGCGTATATGAGTCCTTTATGTGAATAATTCATTCACACATTATAGGATGTATTTTTACATCAAAGATGTATTTATATCGAGTAATTCACATTGAACGTCACTTGTTTGTTAAAATTAAGTTGTTTAATTATTGTTACCAAAATCACAGATTAAAGTTGACTGCAGTTAACTGTTTTAATATGAAATCTTACAAGAAAAAAAATAATTGAATGGTCATCATCATCAAGTATACACCAAACAAACAACAAAGTAACTTATAAAATTAATGTATTCTTTGAACCAAAATGTCAAACTCACAATTTTATCAACTCCATATAAATCCCAGACAAGGAAATAAGGATGTCTTCAAGAATAATAACGAGAAGGTTATGAGGTAGATATGTTCCCTCGGCGTACAATGGCGAGATAGAGCGTTTTATTCGAACCGTACAAGGTCTCACACGTCAAATTTCACATCTTGAATAGCGTTCACCCCACGGAATCTTTATAAATAGTTTCGCAAAGGTGGTGCTTAATTTGATGGAAATCTCCAGTTTGAATGCGTGCCAGGAAGTCAACGGATTGCACTGAATAGCTGATTTAATTGAGCCAGAGATTAAGCTCGGTATTCTCTTTAAATTGGACTTCAATTACACACCCATTGTTGCCGCGTTTTGTTGCTAGTTTTGAATACCAGTTTTATATTTCTATTCATATGCGCTAAACTATTCACATTTTAAAAGCCTCTTATGAATGCTGTTGACGTATATTTTGCTCGTTTTATTGGTTGCGTTTGAAACGTGTGGATTTGACGATTGTCTGAGTGTCTGTTTCAAATACAAATATAAACATAAAATTTAGTAGGTGATAATATAATATACAATACGTATATGCATTCATAATATTATTTTGCAGAACGAAGATAATTCCTATGTCACATAATGAAAATTACGTTCAAAAACAATATAATTAAAATTCTATTAAGTGTGATTTGTACTGGCAACACTAATGGTTCCGTACAAAAAAAAGGACAACGAAGTCTTAGCAATAAGGTCCCGTTTTACTTGTTTGTACAATAAAAAAAAGCATGGACCCATAAGGCATAAAAATACATAATATAATATATAAAATAAGTATCATGTTGTAAACAGAATTTATTACAGTCAAGGAGTAAGCAACTTTTATTTTTATATTATCTCTGACATTATTTTTGCATAAAAGCTATACTTAGCTATACTTACCTACTGGTCTACACAACTATCATAAATGTTTCATTTAAAAAAATGCATAACGTTTAAAACTGCATCCTCATTAGCCGAACAACACAGACCAATTATATATAACGATATAAAATATTGGAACATTAAATAAAATTAAGTTAGTTGTATACTCTAACAGGCACTTATAGTTCGCAGTAAGCTGCTTGTACGAACGGTAAGTATGCTCCTTATACTAATTAAAACAGACGCTGCAGAAAATGAGTACTATTCAAGGCATTACAAAGGAGTAGAATACTTTTGCAGTAAATAAAGCTGCAAATTAGATTGTGTTCCTCTTTGTATTTCTACTTTGAAACTTGTACGTACTATTCTTATTGTCTGGGCTTTATATCTATTGTGTATTGCATGTAAGAAGTATTTTATAAGGAATTTAATCGATACAAAGTATTGTTTTAGCTTGAAAGCTTCTGTTTCGTTAGCATATTTCGTATAATACATAACTCTTGATTTGATTCATACATGTCATATAGACTACAAGCCCGCATAGGACAAAAATATGGGTCAAATGAACCACCAGGGGACATATCTAGAACGATAGCAGAGCAAAAAATAATAAGATTCATCACTATGCCGTCACTTGTAAGCTGTCCAACTGAGTGCAGATGAGAATTGAAAAGTACAGGTAGACTCGGTAAATTTTGGTCATATGTTTTTGTACGGCATTCTTAACCATCGATAGATCCATTAAAAATAATAAGAAACCGCTCAGTGCCGTACAAAAATGGTGGTCCACCAAGTCGGAATTTTTATTTAATTTCCGAGAGTTACCGGGGGTAAATTTGGTCATTTGACCATGTACGGCATCTGTGTCATACTATTGCTATACTGCTTTTAATCCATTATTCCGCAACGCCGTACAAAAATCATGGGGACAAGGGGAAAAAATCGAGAGTTGCAATCCCCTCTCTTTCCCCACTCCAGGGGGTCATTTGACTAAGTACGGCTTCGGTTCCAAAACATTATCTAGCACTCAAAAGTACTATTAAAAGCAATGCCGTCAAAAAATAATTGTTCTTTTAAATGTATACCAATAATCATCTTAATTTCATCGAATTCTTGATATAAAGAGCTGTAAGGTCATTTGACCCTGTACGGGAACTTTTTTTTTAACATGATATTGTAAAATTCAATTGTTGTATAGTATTGCCGTTCAAAAGAAACCGTTCTAAAAAAAGTTATAGAGAAATGCAAAACCAGAAATTTTGTTAAAGTTTAAACATCGTAGATTAATGAAATATAATAGTTTTCTACACTTTATCCGTTGTTTTAAATAGTATTAACATAGATAAATTAGGAAAAAACGATGCCGTACATTTTTGTGCAGACCACATCTTTTAGGCTGATGAAAGCGACGAAAGCTACAATTTTAAGGGTGCTTTATGGCCATTCGATACAGTACGGCATTAACATATTTTTACCCAACTACAGCAAAGCAAAAGGAGGGTTATGGTTGTTTACAGGTCATGTATGTATGTTCATCTATTCCCTCGTAACTTCTAAACTACTTATCAGAATTCGACAAATGACATATCATTAGAAGCGTCTGAATTGTTCACTGGATAACCAGCGACCAGCTAGCTAAAGGCTATATGAGGTTTCACAAAATCTAATGTGGCGCCCTCTAGCGGACAAAACATACAGAGTAAAAAAATAAAGTTAAGATAAATATGCAGTGTTTGGTATCATTTGAAAGCGCTTTACTTGTACATTTTGAATATGTATATAATACTAGCATTTGCTTGTGACTTTACCTGTATTCATGGACTGATTGCATATAATTCACATCTTTTCGTTCATAGTTTTTTTATTAGTTCATCAATTTAACGGAGTCCATTCTACCTGACTCCGACTTTCCAAGGTGATAATTAACCACCTCGAGCTTCTTAATATTAATGTATATTTATATTTTATTATAAAAATATAGAGCAAACATTTCGTTATATGGATTTTTTTCTTATTCAGATTTTTCCCCTTTGAACCAACGAAAATGTACGGCACATGAAAAAATATTATCTATGCATAAAATACTTAAAAAATAAATTTATTTCGTGTTGTGTCAAATGACCCCCTGGAGTGGGGAAAGAGAGGGGATTACAACTCTCGATTTTTTCCCCTTGTCCCCTTGATTTTTGTACGGCGTTGCGGAATAATGGATTAAAAGCAGTATAGCAATAGTATGACACAGATGCCGTACATGGTCAAATGACCAAATTTACCCCCGGTAACTCTCGGAAATTAAATAAAAATTCCGACTTGGTGGACCACCATTTTTGTACGGCACTGAGCGGTTTCTTATTATTTTTAATGGATCTATCGATGGTTAAGAATGCCGTACAAAAACATATGACCAAAATTTACCGAGTCTACCTGTACTTTTCAATTCTCATCTGCACTCAGTTGGACAGCTTACAAGTGACGGCATAGTGATGAATCTTATTATTTTTTGCTCTGCTATCGTTCTAGATATGTCCCCTGGTGGTTCATTTGACCCATATTTTTGTCCTATGCGGGCTTGTAGTCTAATAGTCTTCCTCAAGGGAATAAATATGTTTTATTCAATATTGTGATTGTGCAATCATAAGATAACTTAATGTAAATGGTTTATTGATAAATATAAAAGCATTTATTTCACTTTCATCTTTAGAGTGAAACCTAGTTTGGCACAGCCAACTGTTCTTAAAAACGTCACTAAATTGCTAAAGGCGGGTATACACTATTTTCTTATATTGTAAACAAAAACGCTACAAAAAGACGGAAACCTGCGGCTTAGTACAATGTTATATGAGCATTAAAAGAATTTAAAGTATACGTTCACCATATAAAGGGGATACTGAATGACTTTATTAAAGTTTAAAGGTCTGGGTCATAATTCATGAGGTAGGATGGCCTCGCTTGATTGCCCACACGAAATAGTTGCAATAAATTGGGACAACTTTATTGGCTATTAAAATAAGTAATGAAACTGTTTCACGTTTCGTGCACTTTTGTGGTATCAGCGGGTTTAGTGATGATATATTTTAAACGATCTTTTGTTACCATGTTTACTTGCAAATAAACGATTTATTTATTTATTTATTTCGAATGATGTATGAAATTCCATCAGGTAATTGGTATTATTGTAAAAACTCTATAGTTAATGCTGTTTATGAAGGGATAGTTCAAAACTGATTAATATATGAATTTAACAGCCATAATAATATCAATGTAAATATGAAAACAAGAAGTACCTATCAACGTCTCAAGTTATCTCCGTAGCAAATTTAATCCACATCGGTTCATCGATTGAGGTGTGAAGAAGAGACACATAGACGTACAGGGATAAATTTACATTTATTACATAGAGCTCATCCTGTATTTAGAAAATGTTCTATCCAGGTTTAATAGTTTAATAAAAATGAACATGTAAACCAAATCGTATAACATGGTATCGCTGTCTTGAATTATTGCGTTGGTAAAACGACAGATTGCAAGCATTACTATAATAAATAGCAGTAGACACCGCAATAAGGTAGACGAACTTTCCAGAATACCCTTGTAATACTGGATTAAAATATAAAATTCAATTCATATATTTCAATACGATACAAATGGATCTTAGGCTCGCACAATTCAATTTGGAAATTAATATCATTGTATTAGCTTCAATCATATGATTTCGTTATTTAGTGGAATAGGGAATGTAGTCTCTATTTTCGATATGGACTTGAATTGTAAAGATATTATTGCTATTTAAACTAATGGCTATTATTCATTTATTACAATAATCACAATATCAGGTGATCTGCAATAGAAAAAAAAATCTTCGTCTTTGTAACTTTTCCAACACTGATAAGAAAAAGCTGTACCTGTAATGGAAAACAATACCTGACTTCGGTTCATAAGAGTTAAGCTTATGTTATAAATACCTAGTCACAAAATTGTATTACAAAATCATCCATCTTTTATTCCAAGCACTGGTCTAAAATATTATATTATGTTACGAGATTCCAGTAATTTTAAAATAAAATATATATTCTCTGTATAATCTCAAAGATACAATATCCATTGTATTTGTAAGTAACCATGACCACAACTCGAAGTCAATAAACTATCCCGGGAATGTTGTCAAAGAAGCAATATAATTAATTGTTGGAGAGCCACTATCGAGCGAGGAATTCATTGAAGAATTATGAGGTCATTTCAGTTATTTTTGTATGGCCAAATTGCGTTCGTGCTGTTTATCATTTTAATGGAGATATTCGATGAATTTAGTTTATTAACTTGTGGGATAAATTCACTTTTCAGGTTTGGGTTCGACTGTCTATTTATATAGATACTAGAGGTCCGCCCCGGCTTCGCCCGTGGTACATATTTCGCAATAAAAGGTAGCCTATGTCCTTTCTCGGGTATCAAAATATCTTCATACCAAATTTCATGCAAATTGGTTCAGTAGTTTAGGCGTGATTGAGTAACAGACGGACTTCGCATTTATAATATTAGTATGGATTATTTGGTTTACCCAAAGGCGATGGAAGGGTGTTTCGGACGATACCTGTGTCGAGTCGCGATCCGGGAGCCAACCATGGCCTGCCATTGGTGCCCAAGCGAGGAGGATACAGCGGACCACACGCTGAGTGTGTGTCCTGCGTGGTCCGTGGCTAGACAGCGACTGGTCGCTGCTGTGGGGCCGGATCTCTCGCTCCCGTCCTTGGTTCGCGCCATGGTTGGAGGCTCCAGGTCCTGGCGTGCGGTGGTCGCCTTCTGTGAGGAGGTGATGGTGCGAAAAGAGGAGGCGGAGCGGGTTCGTGAGGGGAACCCTCTCGCGGACCCGATGCGGCGCCGGCGACCCTTTAGGCGCCGACGCCGAGTCGCGGTCGCTAGCGATCGCGACCTGCCTCCCTAGCGAAGGGCTCTGGACGATGGACCGGGGACATGCTCCATCGTCCGGGGCAGTGAGGTGACATGAGACGTGTTCCGCTCATGCCGCCTCGCAGAGGAAGGAGGAGGCGCGCACGCGCGCAGCCGTAGGTGGTAACGGAGGTGGGCCCGTAACCGGGCGTCCGCTGCCAGGGTCGTGGACGATTTCTAAGAGTACCCGCGGCCCCGGCTAACTGCGCGGCTCGACGGAACACAGTGGGGTTTTAGTCGGTAAGAATCCGACATAACCCTTGGCTCCATCCCCGGGGGCCGTGGGTATCTTTCGAAGATTTCCCCACTATAAAAAAAAAAAAAAAAAAAAAAAAAAAAAAAAAAAAAACCCAAAGGCTTTTAATATCATGCTTTATATTTAAACGACGTACAAAGAAGTAATTGAATATAACCCAGACACGGACGCCGAATGTTTTTTACTTTATAACAAAAAGTACATACACATATTTATCTTGAAACATATTCGTGGAGTTTTGTGTACGAACATTTTTTTTAATTTATAATGAACAAACAAATAACCAATTAGCATTTTATTATTATATACTCCCAAGACCATGTTCATCCACAACAATAACATTAACTGAATAAAACCCACCCCATTCATACATTTAACATGCGTCCGTCCAAGTTAATTAGCGTCTTACCGGTTACTACGATACACCCTTATGTATGACAGAACAATAGCCCTGGTCATTCTTCATACTCGAGGAAAATTCAATAAATTCGGACACGACGGACCCTGTCATCTGTAAACTTTTGAATTGCCGTCAGCCCCACTGAAGGGCATCCTTTTGTCCGCGAAATTGCCTCATCCCGGACTTCTAATAAGGGTTTTCTATAACTATCATAAGCAAAATTGTAATTGTGTTTGCGGCTTTGATGTTTTCTTTGGACTCAATTTGTTTTGGCTCCGACATATTGGATAGTCAGCCCGCGTTTCAAAAGTTCCTTCGATATTGTGGTCTTGATTATGTAAAATAGCTATTGGAATATTTATTGGCCGCATTGAATTTGTAATTAGATGTCTTGTTGGGATCGTCCGCTGGGAAATTGTATCGGAATGGATCGACGTCGCGACTCCGCATGAATTAGTCTTGATGAGTATCGATTGGTCTATTCTCTATACTTACGAATTTCTTTGAATTTAAGCTTGAGAATCACAGTTGTGAAACTGATTGAAAAGCGACATTTAATTTCAAGCCCTTTTATTATATTCTTAAAATGTTATTGAACACCTTCAATTCAATTTTTCTTTCTCTTTTCCATTAATTATGACAACAATAATTATAAACGACATTATTATGTGCAGTCTTTGCTATTGTTGTTATCTTGTTGGTATAGTCAATAAAAACCCAGGTGCACGTTTTACAAGAAAAACTTTAAAATATACGTGTTACACGAGCAATGTCCGCAGAGAAGAGGAAGTACAAAACAAAATGTTGCCATTACATGAAAAGTGACCACAGATTATTGAAGGCGCAAATTTATTACAACACTCCTCCTAAATTAATGCCTTCAGAATGCAACAATTTTACAATTTTACAGAAATTTAACTTTTACTGTTAAAAACAAACACATTATAATTATTACACGGTACACAAAAGTTTACATTTACTGCATAGCTCTCATTTAACGTTTGCTACAATACTCAACAATCTTAACTTCATACAAAACAAATAAAAGAAACAACTTAACATTTTCAAAAAGAAAACTAATAACTTAACACTTGATATTTGTTAGAATTCTAACAGACAGTTTACAGAAACAGTTTTACCTTTTATACACAGAAATACATGAAATTAATAAAAATAAACAAAGTTTACATTGGCTTATACAATATAAATAATCAAGTGTTACTGGTTACAATATTGAATTCCAATTTTGTCTCTTAGATAACTAAATTTAACTTTAGACAGTGGTTTGGTAAAGATATCAGCAAGTTGCTCATCGCTACATACATAGTTTAAATCTATAACTTTACTATAATATTTCTCTTTAATAAAATGAAATTTAATATCTATATGCTTACATCTTTTATGAAAGTTTATGTTTTTTTTTATTACACTTATGGCACTTTGGTTGTCTAAGTTCAAACATACTGATTTTTGATTAAATTCACCTATATCACATAACAATTGCTTAACCCACATAGCCTCTTTGGTCGCAGCGCAGGCTGCCATGAATTCAGCCTCGGTAGTGGAGAGGGCAACTGTCTGCTGCCTTTGAGAAGCCCATGTGACTGCTCCTCCATTCCTCATAAAGACATATCCCGTGACTGAACGTCTAGTGCTGGGGTCGTTTGCATAATCGGCATCACTATAGCCAACGATTGTGTTAGGTTCAGACATTGGAGTGTAACATAGACCATAATCTTTAGTCTCTTTTAAATATTTAAAGATTTTCTTAACAGCGCTCCAATGGTCTTTGTCATAAGAATTTAAAAAACGGCTTACCAAACTCACAGCATATGAAATGTCAGGTCGGCTTACTGTAGCTAGATGCATCAATGAACCAACCGCCTCTCGATATGGAATGTTCTTTTCATTTTCCCCTTCTCCTTTTTCTAGTTTTAAATGTGGATCAACTGGAATGCTGTTGGGATTACAATTATATAAATTAAATTTGTTTAATAACTTTTCAATATAACTTGACTGATGTATGAAAATATACTTGTCACTTTTCTCTATTTCCATACCCACAAAGTTTCTGAGTGAGCAAGTTTTAATTTCAAATATTGATTGTAAATCATTAATCAACTCCTTTAATGTTGATTCATCTTTTGAAAATAATAATCCATCATCAACATACAGACATAGGTAACATTTTTCTCCATTGATAGTGCCAATATACACACATTGATCAGCTTTACTATTAACTAGTCCAAATTTCTTTAAAACAGTATCAAATTTAGAGTTCCAGCACCTGGAAGCCTGCTTTAAGCCATATAAAGATTTATTAAGCTTACATACCTTGTTTGCATCATAGGTTAAGCCCTCTGGTATGGTCATGTATATGTCTTCTTCAAGCTCACCATACAGGAATGCTGTTTTAACATCTAGCTGTATTATCTGAAGATTCTGTTGGACAGATTCTGAAAGTAAAATACGTATGGAATCATACCTGACTGTCGGAGAGAATGTTTCCTGGTAATCGATACCTTTTGTCTGTGAATATCCTTTGGCACAAAGCCTTGACTTAAATCGTGGACCTGTAGTTTCCTCTTTAATGCGAAATACCCATTTACAACCAATTATTTTCATATCAGGGGTTTTATCCACTAAAGTCCATGTGTTATTTTGTTGATGAGAATAAAGTTCTTCGTTAATTGACTTTATCCATTTAGCAGCATCAACAGAATTAATTGCTTTTTCATAATTATAAGAACTTCATAATCTGGTTGATCTCCATAGCACAGGTAAGAGCTTTCACTTTTATTTTTAATATTTAAACAGATATATTATCATCCGACGAGTCATATTCAATTTCTTCTACATTCTGAGTTTTATTTAAACTTTTATTTGTGGCTGATTCAATAGGCACATAATCTCTTTTCACTGTTGATTCTAAGAATATAGCGTCTCTGCTTTTAATTGATTTTCTTGTATTAGACGCTATAAATCTGTATCCAGTACACATCTCTTCTGGTGTTTTATAAGATAGCGATCTTGTCGGAGAGCGATTAACCAGGTACTCAGCTGTGTACGTTTGGACAACTGTTGGTCTGCGGACAGCTGTAATTGGTCTACGGACAGCTGTTGGTCTACGGACAGCTGTTGGTCTACGGACAGCTGTTGGTCTACGGACAGCTGTTGATCTGCGGACAGCTGTTGGTCTTCGGACAGCTGTTGGTCTACGGACAGCTGTTGATCTACGGACAGCTGTTGGTCTACGGACAGCTGTTGATCTGCGGACAGCTGTTGGTCTTCGGACAGCTGTTGGTCTACGGACAGCTGTTGATCTGCGGACAGCTGTTGGTCTACGGACAGCTGTTGATCTGCGGACAGCTGTTGATCTACGGACATCTGTTGGTCTTCGGACAGATGTTTGTCTGCGGACAGCTGTTGGTCTACGGACAGCTGTTGATCTTCGGACAGCTGTTGGTCTGCGGACAGCTGTTGGTCTGCGGACATTACTCAGTGCAACACATATATTTTTCATCGTCTGAAAGTTCAACTGACCCATTCTCTGGTGCCACAGGTAAGTATCTTGCTTGATTACATCAGATATGCATGCATAGCCACCAGGCATATTTAGGCGATACATATTATTAATCAAATTTGCTGTAGCTATGATAACATTTTTATTGTTCAGTATAGCACAACCATTCTTATTAAATCTTACTTGGCCACCATTGTTAACAATTTGACTGACAGAAAGCAGGTTTGTAGTGAGTTCAGGTACATATAAAACATTTGTAAATATTATTTCATTTTCATGGCCTCTATCGTTAAAAACACTCAAGCTAATTTTTCCTGAGCTTTGAACAGGTAGTGTTTTGTTGTTTGCAACTTTAATTGATTTAATATTTGAAGTATATTCCTCTATGAATAAGTTTTTATGTTTTGTCATATGTGCAGAAGCGCCAGAATCAATATACCAGTAATCAGAGCACTCAGAAGATGCTATAAATACAGCAGCATATGATGACCTGCTAGTCGGTTTATAAGAAATCTTCCGATCATTATTTACTGTATTTGATTTACACTCAGGACTTTTATGACCATATTTGTTGCATGTATAGCAGCGGGGGCCTTTAGAATTTCTTTTACATTTATTATTAAATCTCTGACTTGAAGCAAAAGCTCTATCACTATTTGATTGTTTGACATCCTGTAATAATTTTGATTTGACGGAGTCTGATGAAATTTTCATGCCTGAACTTTCTATAGCTATAATCATTGGTTTATAAGTTTCAGGTAGACCGGAAAGCAGCATGGTGCCGAGCCACTCATCATCTACTTGAAAACCAATATTTCTTAATTTATGAGCAGTAGTCATAATTTTACTCACGTATTCCTCAACGTTCGGACATCCCTCAAGCGTTGTGTTACATAAGTCACGCAGAAGACCAACTCGCCGTGTCAGCCCGGAGTCATCGAAGACACGAGACAAATTTTCCCAGACTTCTTTCGCAGTTTTAGCTTCTTGTATGTGCACATAATTTACCGGATCAACTAAAAGAATGATCTTTGATCTTGCTTTTGTATCTTTTCTCTTGTCCAATGTCTGATCATCCACAATGCAGTCCCACAGTTCTTCGTGTTGAAGATATGTTTGGACAGCAAAACGCCATGTGGCGTAATTATCGCGGCCTGTTAATTTCTCAATTAATGCCAATGTGTTTGACGACATACTGATATTGTTGTTGAAAGAACTTTACCACGAATCTTTACACTTCAGAACACGTGGCGTGACCGGTACAATTATTGTTACTTTTTCTTCGTAGGTTTTTATACTGATTGACTATATTTTGTTTCGTAGCCTGGGCCCATAACCTGTTGTTATCTTGTTGGTATAGTCAATAAAAACCCAGGTGCACGTTTTACAAGAAAAACTTTAAAATATACGTGTTACACGAGCAATGTCCGCAGAGAAGAGGAAGTACAAAACAAAATGTTGCCATTACATGAAAAGTGACCACAGATTATTGAAGGCGCAAATTTATTACAACAGCTATATTATGTATTTGTGTTGATTCTTTAAAGTAAGTCCATAATTATTAGTAGCTTTGAAATTGAATACGGAGCGAAAATCATGGGTGTTAAATCAAAAAGGGTAGCGGTTTTATTAGTGTAACTATTTGAAAATTTGCGTTCTAATTGGGTTGTTGTTAACGGGCAACTCATCCTAATTAGGGACCACTATATTGACTTGTCCAGCGGCAATTGTTACTGACCAGTGATACACACAGATTTATAGATAGTCAAACAAAATAAAATATATAATACGAATAACGATAACATATCGAACGATAACATATCGAACGATATACATATCAAGATACTAATAACTAGTTAGTAAAACTTTTGGAACGTAAACAAAAAAAAAATCGAAAAGCACTAGACAAAAATTATGTTAAATATTAATTTTATCTCAAATAAACACTGATATTAAACCACCTTTAAAAATAAGGTTTGTCCTGATGTAGATGTTTTCCGTCTCTATTTATTTTTTCTTTAATTAATTACACAGCAGCACTCTTAGGATTATCTTATTTTGGATACGTTTCAGAGAAAAATAACATAGATCTTCAGCGACATGTTATGGGTATTTCATAACATTAACAACCCACTAATTAATTGATCAACATAGCACTATTTATCTGCTCTATATTCTAGTACATATTCTATATAATACATTATTAAAAAATACATCTAACTTGGCATACTCAAAAACCGTGTGTATTTCAGCGATGAATAGCAAAATGAGCAACAGAGCAAGGTGGGGTACCTTGTATTGTTTCGCTTTGGGATTTGGATCTGATATAATCTGAGATGAGAGGGTCTTCACACTGGTCAGAGTTGCTAATGAACAAGAGACGCTGACGAAGTGTGTTTCTATGTATTATACATTAAAAATATTTATTACGTTTATAGAATATAGGTGAGACAATTAATAAAGATATAAATACATTTTACTGATTGAATAATCAGTATAAGGTTTAAAGTCCCCAAAATTTATTCTTAAAAAATCTTATCTCCGTTTTATACTAGAGGAACAAAACTGAAATCCATTAAGTGTTTGCAGTTTCTTGGTTCATTTCTTATGTAAAATAAAAATAAAAGCAATATTATGCCGGGGCTTGAACAAAGATGTAGGTACGTCTAGCTCTTCCGTCCAGCAAGCTACTTAGTTCTGAAGTATGTTTAACTTTTAATGGCAGATCTCATAAAGAATTCTGCATCAACAAAGAAGTCTGTATTTCTTATACATAATAGTTGAATATTTTGTACGGAGACTTATACTTTAGAGAATTATACTTTAATTTTCAAGATATCGGTTGACTGTATAATAACGAGTTTATTAATATTTCGTGTTTATTGCCCATCTATGGAAATTATAAAAAAGGTTATTCTAAATTAATAAAAATCCATTAATTAATAACTGATGACGCCCATGGAAATTGTGTTCGTTACGTACAATGGTTTAGGTAAAGCAAAATAAAAATCGCTTATTTCAAAAGCACGCAACTGAAAAATTTTCGTACCCACAACATACATCTCCATATTATTATATTGAAATACTACAGAAAAAACAAAATCGAGAACAAATTGTCTAGCGTTACACGTAATAAACAACGTAGAATCGTTTTAAAAGAAAAATGCCGTGATCGTGTATTGTTGTGGTCCGTGTTATCTTTATTCCGCCACGGTCAATCCAACCCGAGTATCGTCTATTTATCAAACCCGGCTCGTTTGTTAGGATATTCGTAAATATTTCAAGCGTTATTGCCGCCATCAACATAATGTTATGGGGCGAAATTTTACAAAACGGAAACAAAAGATATAACGCTGAGACGCGGCCGCGAGCGATGTCTTGTAATGTGCAGATTATAATATTTAATTCTGATAGTGTTTACAGTCTGGAATATTTTTATTACATGTATTAATATTGTTAGATTAACGTACCTAATAAAAATAAATGATGTATTTAGTTGATTACAAACTTACCTTTACTATTAAAAAAAAACAATAATGCTTAATACCTACGCAAATATAAAAAAATGGATGGAAGTCTATATAGCGCCAAAAACTTTTTCAAATTGAAAACATGTTGTTTATTCATTATTGCTTTTACCAAACAAAAATTATATTATCTACTCTATTTCCTATACTTACTTTAAAATTGGCAGCAATCCATTATAGGAACGATATTTTCCCTAGATAAAAGTTCGCGCCCGCCATATTTAGAACGTGCTAAAAGAAATCTTTTAAAACGAAAGTATACAGCAAAGCGTTCAGAAAATGTATGTGAATGCAGAATAAATTGCGCTATGTGCAAATGGAGCGTACTGCGTTATTGCAAGGCGCCTCGTGACAAATGACTCCGAAATGTTCGTATACACCTGAGCTACAACTGGGTATTTAAATCGATGCGTGTTCGTTTGTTGAATTCGAAAATTCTAGAAGTTTCGAACACTTTCGCTGTTTATAGGGAATGCGTTGATTATAATTTTGTCTGAATACAAAAGGTTGTTTATGAAATTTAATATGTGCATACCCTTGAGTTGCAAGACTGGGTGTTTAAATCGATGAAAATTTGCGTGTTCGTTTGTTGACATCGAAAACTGATTAGGTTTTTCAAGCTAAAGTTCTAGAGAATTTTGAACACTTTCGCTGTTAAGAGCCTATAATTTTACGTCTATTATAATACAAATGGTTCTTTGCCAAATTTAATAAAGAGTTTGTAAGCAAAAGCTTTTGTAATTTCAGTTACCTAATTCAAGACACAAAATATTCCTTACATAATGTTTTCTTCTGAGCTCCATCGCTCTACATTTAAAAATGTAATAACGTTACGAAGAATGTAAAACAATATAACCATTAGTGTCCGAACAGGCAGTTATTCATAAACTGAGCCTGCATAGAGCGTTCCGCATAAAATCTAATAAAGTAAAATATAAACAGCATTTAAAAATGAGCGCAATAAACTCAAATAGCGTTTAGCTTAATGAGAATAACATAAACTGTGGGCATCGTAATTCGCAACCGCACAACCCCGGCCCGGAATGTGCTCGGGTGTATTTAGTCCCTAAATTAGACGTTATTGACTGAGTTATTTAATGCTAAAGCTCCACGTGCATTTTTGCTTATTATTGTTATTGAGGCTTACGCAGGCCTCGCTTAATCCAATGAACTTCTATTACGGTGCGTTCGGCAAAGTTTATTTGCTCTCGTGGCTTTACCGGCCTCTCCATACCCTTAATAGCACGCTCTGATAGACAACGTTGTTTCAAACATTTGGGGCATATAACGTAATTATTAAAAATTGCTTCGGATATTACATCAGCTAAATTGTTTTTTGTTCGGTGCGCTCCCTAATGAAATGAATTTTAAATATTGGCATACTTACCATGTTTACCTGAATTATGAATACTTGTAAATTATTGGTATTAAGATTTTAGAATATGATGTCCCTAACGTTGTATCATTATTAGCTTACTTTATTAACAGATACAGTAATAACAATTATATTATCTCTTTGTACTGTTGTATTATATGCCATACTAAATTCCTATTTATAAAAATAACCATCATAAAATCGACATCAACTTTTACAATATTCAAGAAATTAATTAAAAATTAAGTATCCTTTAAACAGATAAATCTCTCGAAGGAAAAAGATTGGAAAACGAAGCTCTTAAAAATTAAAATCCTAATTAAAAGTGTCTAACGGACAGGGAAACGAAACATTTTTCTTGCTTAGTAGGTACAGCGCGCTAAAGAGCGAAATAAAATTGAACTTCGCTCGGGCAAGGGGATGTAGACTAAGCGTCGTGTTTATGACTTCTATAGGGAAATAGCTTCCAACGACGTTGAGGCTAAATGGAAAAACTTTTATTTACACACATGCACGATATTAGGTGCATTTTCATATTTTCGCGCGGACCCGATGAGTTTTTTATGTTAATGCGCTCGTAAAGCTACTGGTCGTTATAGTTTACGCGACAATGTTGCCCTATGTGTTTATGCGGCAGATAAAATTTTGAATATGACGAGTCGTAATAGATTATTTGTTGTTTCTATGGAAGCATAAGAAACAGGGTATAAGAGGGGTATTATGCTTATTATGCTATAAACGGAAGTGGTCGTATAAATCACATGTGTACGAAGTATGTACTATCTAAATGTTTGTTTGGATAGTAAAACTGTAAAAATTCGTTTCATGTCAACATGTGGGTCAAGGGCTTACTTTTTTACCATACTGCCCGCTTTTAATTAAAAAAAAAATAGTATTTGGACAAGAACTAATACGACCTCGTACCAGATGATATAAAGTTCGTAGCATGTCCGGTAAATTTTATTTATTTATTTCTAAAGTTTTAAGTAATGTTCCTAACAGTTGTGGTATTGTTAAATAAAGTATATCATTTTTTCTTTATGTACTAAATATATTAAAATGATTAAACTCAAATATATTTTCCGAATTCATTATAGTATAAAATTACATCGCAGCTAGATTAAAATGTACTATTAATTATACAGCAATCGTATACAAAACAATATTGACCCTTGGAAAATAATCAAGCCGGTATTGTACAATCCACGAACACAGTGACAAGTCCTCCCCACGAGATTACAGTATCTATTGACACGCCGGCAACCGCTATCTAGATGGCATTTCAACACAAACACGATTTTAATCAATACATCAAACAAAACTTGCCCACTACAGCAATAATAATTAAAACCGAATGATTATATGGAATATTTGCAGAGGACCAAAGGGGTCGCTTCGATTCGCCCGAGGCGCGTTCTCTATTGCATAAGTAAGACATAGTTTAATCCTGAGCCCTTCTGTAGTCCTAGTCCATAAGATGATGATTGCGTCCCATTTTAGTTTACAAAAGGTAATCCTTTAACTATTAGGGAATTTGAACCGTTTGATAGGAAGGTAGTTAGTGTTTACGATGTAAATTTTGGCTGTAATATCATAAACCTCTTGATTGGGTATGTTCAAAGTTTCCAAGGGAGCTTTATACATATTTTGATGTACTGATGGTCAAGTTGCCCTGTTTGTTTACATTAAGGATTGTACAATGTACGTACATAATACGACTAGACAACTATGCGGCACGTTATAGTTAATCTGTATTAAATCAAGAGATACTTTTTTAGTTTCAGATTTCGAAACAGTTCCATGAAACACAAGGAAAGGCAGTGCCGTAGCACTGAAACTAGAGATCAAACACTATCTTAACACAAAATTTAAAATTAATATTAAAGGTTGAATAAAAACGAATACAAAGACGCTATAATGAACATAATTAAAAAGCAAGTCTATTCTGTAACAAAAACAATGCGAAAATATGTAAGTAAAATATTACAATCCCGGCAGTCTGCGTAAATCTTCATTCATCTAAACTATAACAAAAAAGTGCTCTTCAATGTATCCATTACAGCGGTTTCCTTCATTTGAATCCTCGTCAGAAAGCGTTTTATTATTAAAACGCGTATTGTTTATCCGAGTATCTGTTTTCGTAAGCCACTGCGTGTTTTCGAAGTCACAATACGAAGGCCTCTTGAAGTATAAAAGAGCATTTCATCGCGGTACGTTCACGAAGCGAAAGGGTAGCTCACAAAAGCCTTTTTAAAATACTTTTGGCAGGCATATGGCGTATAATAAACCCTCCTGCAGTTCTTAATAAAACACGCTCTATACCAAGTGTGGTTGCTAAGTAATTATTTCTATGCGTATTGCGTCCCGTGCGTTGAACAGCTAATTCGTTTTCTTGATTGTTTGTGATGATTAATTGAAATGCCTGTTTTAATTATTTTTGATTACACGAATTTTATTGCCTACATCAAATTAAGTATTTTCTGATGTATCACGAAAATATGTAAAGAGGAAATAAACCTTCTAATTATTTTAATAGTATTAAGATCTGAAAATATGTTATTTTTTCAAAATTGACGAAATATCTCAGCAAAAATAAAACTTATTCATATTATTTGTAACAATGAATAGTGAAATAATCAAAACGAGCAAAAAAAAAATACAGCGTTCCCCAAAAACGTTAAATAAACATATTTTCAGGCACATAACTATTCGATAAACAGGAAACGGAATATTTTGTATAAGAGAAGTACGGTAAAACGCAGCAGGCGGCTTAATATCCCCCAGGAATAAACTGCAATTTCAGAAATATCGAGATGAGGCAAACAAAAATATAAGCGAAGCAATAATAATAAACTTTGAAACTCCAGACACCACTTATAATACTTTACTGTAAATAGTATCATAACAATTTCGAGCTTAAGTTAGTTTAGTAAGTGGCTATACCAAGATGTTTCTTAGTCGTTTTCTTCCAAACGACTTATTTCAAAATGAAATCAATGTCATTACAAGCTTTGTAATGGTCATTTCTTTGTTGAAGCAATATTTCGCATTTATACGTTACTATTACGTCTAATTATCGTCTATAATAGTAATATTTAAAAGAGTACAATGTGATAGTTATGAGATTATTTTAAACTTAATACTGGATTATTGAATTAAATACTACTACTACTAAATACATTAGATTCTATATAATCCAGTAGTTTATATATTATACACCTACAAATATGAATGGCACATATACATAATATATCCAACCCTTGAGGAAAATATTTTGAATTCATAAAATCCCCTATTGGCCTCATTCCGTTATTTGTTGCTTGAACTTTTGTGGGACTCGAGCATGCTTTGAATTAGGTCAAGCTCACACCGTTTCTCTTTCAGGAATACGAATATACTCTAAAGCAATATTTTTTAAATTTACACAAATACTCTGTGTTTGTTACCTATATTACCATTATAATATTATTATCCGAGATATTAAGAAAGAAAGAAAGAAATCATTTATTTCAACACACACAACCGACAAGTACATAATAAACATTACAAAGTATGAAGTTTAAAAAATAAGAAGAAAAATACACACATTGTCAATTTTTTTACAGTGTTCACTTTTTACCGAATGGGGCGTGGGGCGTTTTAGGAAATGTCCATTTAATTTTTACTTTCTGAACAAATGAACGCTTTCGCTTTTCCATATTACATTTCATTAATATCAATATCATATACTTACAGTATTTTTTACTTATTATACTTGCATACATAACAATATGACGCTCTCCTATTGTTTCATTATAGAATATACACGTATTAATAACTACAGTCGCCAGTCACGCCATCAAAATATCATATTACAGAATCACAAATTCATTCCAGGAAGCCAATTATCCCGCGCTCATTTTCCGAATCATTCCCCGATGTAATGATCACGTGATTTTGACAGTTGCTTCTACCACCCCTTTTTTGTTATGACATGTGTTTATTAGATTGTTAGTTTTACGTTGGTTAATTTGGTAGAGAATCAACTTATTATTAGACTTGTTTTTGTTTTAATCCTATACTCGAGAAAGTAGAGTCAGTAGGTTACAAATTATTTAAAATTTGTGTCCTGTAAAATTGTCAATGTAACAGAGCTAAATGCTTAGAGATTTTTATATTGTTGTAAAACTTTATTTATGTATAACTATTACCTAATAAACTAAACTGAACCTAAAAAATACTGGAAAAAGTTATTTGTGATGTATTTTTAGCAAGTTTAAAAATTTAAAACAAACATTTTATCAATCCTTCATCATAATAAATCTTAAAGAACTTCAACAGTAAAAATAATAAGTTAAATTAATACAGACATTATTCCCTCAAATTTCGTTGAAAATGCGACCAAATGTACCAGGCTTCCAGCAATTGATGCAAATGTCACTAGTTAACATGCATTGCGCGTCGCTCGTCTAATTAGGCCTAACCTATCCGAATATTACCTTATGAATTTGTTAAGTTGGTATTATTGGGGTGTGAATGGATACTAAATGTTAGAATGGTAAATGTAATTCCTTGAATGGCTCAATTATTTAAATGTTATGAAAAATTAGGATATGCCTGTTAAAAAATACTAGAGAAATACGATATTCAAATCTATATAATACTAGCGACCCGCCCCGGCTTCGCACGGGTGCAATGCTGATACTAAATAAACTACAGCAAAACTATGAACGTTGTATATAAAAACATAGCGGCCCGCTCCGTCTTCGCAGTTCGCACACGGGTATAAAATAGGTATATAGCCGGGCGGCCGGCTGGCCGGTACCGCCGCAAACGCTACGTCCCGCAATTTTTAAATCTGTAATATCTTCGAAAATATTCACTTAAATCATACGGTGTAAAGGCCCATATAGATCTATATTAAATGAACAATGTATTGAAGGTATTTAATTGGTTAAGGATTAATGCTGTATTGATTAAAATCGCATCGAAAATTAGCCATTATTTGTCGTAAAAAGTAAATGACAAAAAAAAGTTATTGTGGGTTATCCATAAGAGATAGACATATACCATCGCGGACTTTTCTATAGACCTTTTTAATGTGTATAATACTTAGTACATTATTTTGATAAAACTCGTAGGGTTCAGCCTGCGTTTGCAATGTAAGCGGAAAAAATGTAATTTTTTACGACATCACATTAGAAACCTCAAAAATAACAGTACTTCTCCACTATTTAATGGATGTTATTATACATATAAACCTTCCTCTTGAAACACTCTATCTATTAAAAAAAACCGCATCAAAATCCGTTGCGTAGTTTCAAAGATTTAAGCGTACAAAGGGACATAGGGACATAGGGACAGGGAAAGCGACTTTGTTTTATACTATGTAGTGATGATGATTAATAGAGTTATAACAAATCTCGTATAATTCATGGGTATTTAATTATATTACTCGTGTTATATAAAATCCAAACAAAATATTATACAAAGTAACCAATAATTGCAATTTTCATAAATTAAAAGGAGAAATACTCATTAGAAATATATAGCACATAATATTTTAGCATTTTTATTCAATTGAATTGAAAAATCGTAATTATAAAAATATATTGTTCAAACAACATATTATCAAAACAATCTTAAACGATTGCAAATAAAGTTTTAATTAAAACATAAACTTGGAATCAAACGATAAAATTTATTCATCGTTCTAACCGCGAACATTGAAATAGAAAATAAATTGAAACATAAAAATTGGCGTAGAATTTATAGAAGTAAAGAGATGTAGTTAAATTAGTTTTACTAGATTCGAATAGACGGAGTAAGTTTTGCTTTCGCATTCAGGACTTGGGTATTCATAGAAATGGGCATGTATTAAACTTTATCGGACGAGAAATAACATTTTTCATATTGCCTTTTGAATGAAATACAACTTGGCGGGTGACGTCTTCCAGTATATGTATGAAATAGTCTGTTGTGATGTCCTTATTTCGATCTTATGATGGCACTTTATCAAATTATGCAAATGAAAAGAGTACCTAATAATAAGAAAAAAATATACATTGAATTTAAGATGATTCGAGCCTTGAAAATTTAAATCGTTTTAATCAAGATTTACTTATAATGAGGAGATAATATTATTTAAATTTCAATATAATTGCATATGCTTCAAAACCCCTTCCCGATCGCAAATTGCGAATATATTAGTCCTCTAGTAAGAGCACTCGATTCGCCTATACGCTTGAAACTATTCCAAAGTAATTGCTTTACCGACTCCATTGTATGATAAGAGGCAATACCAAATCTACATACTCAAATACATTGTAATAACAACGCACCCGAAAATCGACCATATTTCTTGGCCTTTGTTTTACTATATCTTACTCTACAATATGTTCCGTGATAGCATTTACCAGGGGTCAATTAAAATTGGTAGCTGTGGATCTTGCTTTCTCGTCAGTTGGTGTAAGTAATTACATTATGGAGAAATGATGGGAGTTAAGCTCTCACAAATAGGTTAGCTTTTGCGTCAATTGATGTTCTTATTGCCTGTTAGTGTAATCAACGGTTTTGCTTCAAACAAAGGGTAAGAATTTGTTCTCTATGTATTATAATATGTAAGAAAATTTATTCATATCATTATACGAAGAAGACATATTATTCTTGTTTTGGTATTAATAAATCTAATTTTTTAAAGTTACTTAAAAAATAGTAAACTTAATTTCACTATCACAGGATTTTCATAAAAAAAAATATAAAGGGAAAAAATATATGTTATTGTTCTTTATATAGCACTGTAAATCAAGTTGTAGCCATAAGCCAGATACCTAGTTAATTATTATATTTTATAGAAATAGTTTTGATTTTAGTACTCTACCAAACAATATGAAATTCACATAATAATTATGGAAAATTGATACAGCTATTTTGATTGGGTACGGAAACAGAGGTATTTCAATATTGCCAGCGATTAAAGACCCTTTTACCAATTATTATAATTAACTATAAGAGGAAGTGACCTCTTGGGTTTTGGGAAAAGGGACGTAACTTTGTAATGCGTTGGCCATTTGTGAAGATGGATGGTAACAAGACAACTAAATTAAGCCGTCACATATACTTTGTATAGTTAATTTCATAGAGTAATAGCTTATTACTTAAGATTTAGGAAAGGGTGGAAGTATAAGTAAGTTATATCTTCTTAGTATTAATATAAATTGCCCTCTAACTTCTTCAAAGTTTAAATCTATTTCTCGTATGACAATAATGGATATATATTTTTTCGTTCCTATTACTACAGAATGACAAATGTTCAGCAATAAAAAATCTTAATTAATATGAAGCGCATGAGTAAAATATTTATTTAAAACGTACTTATATGGTTGAAAATAAATTATCGCCACACTACATATAATATACTTGCACAAGAAAATATAAACAAAAGCATATAATTTCCTTAACACAAACCGTATACAACAAACCGAAACACAACAAACAACTAAACGAATTCAATGTTCCAGCAAAACCTCATTGTAAAGTTCTTCAGAAACTCGAGTCATTACGACTCCAGACAAGCAAATATTTACAAGATGAACTTGCTTCATTATAGTTTTTATACCCACTTTTATTGTGTTCAAGCGATTGAGTACATGAGAATTCTCGGCGAATAATAAAACGTCGATCAAAGTGGCTAAGTTGATCGATGGAATCTAGGAATTGTTGGTCTAGACCAAGAAGTAATGTTTTGTTTAAAGTTGTGATTTAGTAGAGCAGGCTCCAAGGAGATGTTCGTTTGCAAAAATAGCGGACCTAAATCTGACTTCTGATATATATTGTATAGCTCCCAGACATCCTATAGACAGATGTTGCCAACCAGTTTTGTGGTCCCCCTCTCCCCACCCCGGTAATTTAATATGGCATACAAAGATAAAAATAAAAATTTCCAAAACATGCCGTGTGGGGTATCAAATGAAAGAGCTTATTGAGTAGATCACGAATATATAGCATACTATAACATTTCTTACACTTTTTCTAAGATTTTTTAGAAAATTTAGGAAAATGCTCCATTTTTGAGTTAACTTTAAACCACTACAGATTGAAAACTCATGAATATATTTTTTAAATTATTATTTTAAATAATTAACAATAGTCCATTGTTTACGATTCAATAGTTCGTAATATAATATAAGTGAGCTATATGTATGTAGTGGATTTGATGACCCCACAAAATGTTTTAAATTGCAAGGCGCAACTTTCACTGAATTCAAGCTGATTCAAGAATGTTCTGCCATATTTTTCATTCTGTCAAACACAACGACAGTGCAGGGATAATTATTCTAAGCCCTGACACCGATATTATTGTATTAGGCCTTTATTTCTGGCATAAACTTGAAAATATACTCGCCATATTTGAATGCTCCCCCCACTCCCCCATGCAACTATTTCACTGTACGAACTATTGAATCGTAAACAATGGACTATTGTTAATTATTTAAAATAATAATTTAAAAAATATATTCATGAGTTTTCAATCTATAGTGGTTTAAAGTTAACTCAAAAATGGAGCATTTTCGTAAATTTTCTAAAAAATCTTAGAGAAAGTGTAAGAAATGTTATAGTATGCTATATATTCGTGATCTACTCAAGAAGTTCTTTCATTTGATACCCCACACGGCATGTTTTGGAAATTTTTATTTTTATCTTTGTATGCCATATTTAATTACCGGTGTGGGGAGAGGGGGACCACAAAACTGGTTGGCAACATCTGTCTATAGGATGTCTGGGATCTATACAATATATATCAGAAGTCAGATTTAGGTCCGCTATTTTTGCAAACGAAACTCCACTGAGAGTCCGGTCTATAGTGTCAAATATTTACCTGATTTTCAAAGAGTGTGTAACTCACATAATTTTTCAATTATCCTAGCCACTTGAAGGAATGACATTTATTTGAATAACGCATAACTAAGTTAAATTACGTTTATTTTTCTTTCATCCAGTTCAAGACAAGAATTTATTAGAAAAAAAAATTTACGAATATCCAACCAAGAACCTTCTTTATAGAAATTATGTATTTGATTGAAGCTAGAAATATATAAGTTTATCAGGAGACATCCTTACACATCTAAAGCTATATTAGTATTCTAAAAACATAAACCTCTGCAGTTGTAAATCACTACATAGTATAAAACAAAGTCGCTTTCCCTGTCCCTATGTCCCTATGTCCCTATGTCCCTTTGTACGCTTAAATCTTTGAAACTACGCAACGGATTTTGATGCGGTTTTTTTTAATAGATAGAGTGATTCAAGAGGAAGGTTTATATGTATAATAACAACCATTAAATAGTGGAGAAATACTGTTATTTTTGAGGTTTCTAATGTGATGTCGTAAAAAATTACATTTTTTCCGCTCACATTGCAAACGCAGGCTGAACCCTACGAGTTTTATCAAAATAATGTACTAAGTATTATACACATTGAAAAGGTCTACAGAAAAGTCCGCGATGGTATATATGTCTATCTCTTAAGGATAACCCACAATAACCTTTTTTTGTCATTTACTTTTTACGACAAATAATGGCTAATTTTCGATGTGATTTTCACCAATACAGCATTAATCCTTAACCAATTAAATACCTTGAATACATTGTTCATTTAATACAGATCTATATGGCCCTTACACCGTATGATTTAAGTGAATAACTTCGAAGATATTACAGATTTAAAAATTGCGGGACGTAGCGTTTGCGGCGGTACCGGCTGGCCGGCCGCCTGGCTGGCCGGATTTTATACCCGTGCGAAGCCGGAGCGGGCCGCTATGTTTTTATATACAACGTTCACAGTTTTTCTGTAGTGTATTTAGTATCAGCATTGCACCCGTGCGAAGCCGGGGCGGGTCGCTAGTATCATATAAAATTGAAAAGCCATTTAAATGAAATACATATCGTTGCTTTTAGCGGAGTGCTTCAATCAAATAAGTAAAAAGGTCTGCAAATACTCATACCAACGTCATTTATATTTACGTAGTAAAAATACGACTTCAATCTCTCAAACGATATGGACAATTTATACATAAATTATTTAGTTCGAAATATAATACTGTTTAAATGGACTTCCTTACTTTCTCTTTGATTGAGATAATCATGTGTGTGTTAAGATTAATGTCAATTATCTTTGAAGATTTTTAGGCTACTTATAATAAGCGCTTATTGAGAGAACATTTTTACGTACTCAGTCTGACACAACATAATATTATGGATATGGAAATATGTTGATTAATAAATCACAAATTAATTCGGGTTTTATCCAACATCGATTGTGTAACTATTGCTAGAACTTTATTTTTGTAAGCATAAAAAATATCCATTTACTTGTAAATTTTTAATGTTTTAAAAGCTAAAATATGAGTCATAATTTTTGGTATCCCAAAGGTTAGACAACCACAACTATCGTGAACATTAAGTAAAATTTAATAAGCAGGTTACATCATAAATTACGGTAATTGCTCCATGAATATTTGAGGGTTTACTGAACAAATGTTGTGTCCCTGAATTTCTATTTCGTTTCGGGTAATAATTTCGATTTAGCGTTATTATGAATTTATATTCCCTTTCTAGGAATCCCTGTTCAATTAATTAAATAACATTTTTATCGTAGTATTATTTGTAATTTATTTTTTTATGCGCAATTTAAATTGTTTACGTAATCTATCTTGCTTGATATGATTCTTTTTAACCTGTCTGTATAGAATATAGACATAAAAAAGATGAGATAAGACTTTTAAAAGTTTATTTGTAGTGGTACAACTACTTAAAAAAATGAAAATTCAATTTTAAGAATATTATTACTTCTGAGGAAAATGGCTCTATATTTTTTATACCGTCACAAACTGCGGTCTACGGCTAGTCTACAATGTTATACCAATTTACTTTCAAATATTTGAACTAAACAATAAACAAAGCATAGTAATTACGCGTGCATATTTTTTTATTAAAACAAAAATCAGTATTAAAATCAAACATCATCAACACCGAAAAGGGTTACTGACTTCCATTACTCAAATACTCAAGTTTCGTCCTTTGTCTTCTCTTAGAGCCTTAATGAGTAATTATGGGATCATACTCGGTGATTTAAACCGCTCCAACTGTAATCCTCAATCTTAATAAAGTCCACTACGAGGACGTTTATTACGTGGAATGAAAGTAATTACTCATTAGACCATCTTGTGAAGTTTAAGAACCTTATTCTTATATACTTGGGTGTAAGGACATTTAGAACGATTTTGTAAGCTTAGTTTGGTTGGTTTTTTGTTCAATATTTTTCTATTTTTAAAGGGTAATGATTTTTTGGTAGCTGTGTCATATTTTTTTTGCTGCGGCTTCTTGCTGTATCTACGTTTATTTATACCTATAGCAAATTGTTTGAAGCTTTTATTACTAAGATTTAATAGGCATTGGGTACCATTTAAACTGAGAATGCATAAATTGGAATTCTGCGATAACAGTAAATCCATATATCAAAGTGTATTAATATGTAATGCTCACTAAAAACTACCCCCCTACCCCCTGTAGAACCGCCATCCTGTTACAAATGACCCGAAATTTTGTGGGACATTTGTAACAGGATGGCGGTTCTACAGGAGTCTTAGTACGCAATGACAAAAAGAAAAATGATGGTCAGAACGCTGATACCGGATACCTTAAGATATAAAATATTACAGTATCTTAAGATAAAATATTATAGTATCTTCACCGTGTGTGACGCGCTTTATCGTAACTACATCAATATCACAGATTGTTAGTCTTTTGTTTTCTTTTGTAATTCCGCGCTGTTAAATCCAAGAAAATTCAATTTGCCGGGGCTCGTTCGTCAACTGGTAACAAATAAACAAAGCGACTGGAATTTAGTTTGTGAATTGTAGAGAAAAAGGTCTTATAGTAACATATGCAGCGCAGGTAAAGGGCGGTCCTGTCCTAACGAAGAACGCGCGTTTGTCGAATACAAGATGGAGATTTGAATTTTTAGTTTGTTTTCTGGACGCGTTGTTTGTGAGACATTGTATTGGTAAATAAATATTGCTAAAGAAACTTTAGTAATATTAAATCGTGCAGTAAAAAAGCTCTATCACGTTTAAGTTTTCTTCAAGAAGCTTCAACATATTCAAATTCAAATTCAAATTAGGTACATTTATTTGCAAGAATGTAGTTACAAAATGTATAGGTTTTATTATTACAATGTTATAGCGCTAATACCTGGGTGTGCAAATATTTAAATGGAAATAAGTTAAATTACACTAATTCTTCCTTTTCACAGATTCCGCAATGTAATAAGTTCTTGAATGTCATAACATTGTTCTCCATTAACCATTTCATCAAATCATCATTATTAATAACTACATGGAATAGCGTGTCTAGGCTGTTTAACAATATCTACATTTCTATGAATACCAACATATTTACAAATCCTTATATGCTCTATAATATATCTAATTTCAAGTTATTAAAAGCGGAAAGTACACACTTAACTCAAATTTAATGGATTTCCAAACAGTATCAGGGTGCGCTTGTTACATTACTGATCAGTAATCCACAAAAAACGATTTTATAAAGTCGCAGCCATCATGAGCAGGGTCGCGTTTATGAAATCCAATTTCAGATTGATCGCTTCGTAAATGTTGTCGAACAAATAATTTTTGTGTCAAACCCGACGTCTGTTGGTAACAATGACGACTTGATGGCTGAGTTGATGCTGAGTTGTGAAAGTGAAAATGCTTGAAGTCATTTTGATAGGTAATGTTTTTATGAAAATCTGGAATATTAGCGTTTCTTTTGGCCGTAGAGCTAATAGCTATTCTTTTGTTTTATTTTTTAGATGGGTAAAGTCATCAATCACTTATGTTTATGTGTTAATGCCCTATTAATTTAATGATAAATAACTGCGCAAGTTATTATTAAATTAGAGTATCAATCATTTTTTTTTTCATAGAAAACTTATACCATATTCAGAATTCAGATGCAATCAATTTGAAATACTCTCATTTGATTAAATATGCTATTGAATGCATAAATGATATTCTTTTACCCTACATTTGGTTTAAGCGGTGACACATCGACGACCCTAACGAATTCCCTTTCAAGTCGCTAATACGAAATGAAATACAAAACCGTGCCGCGTTCCCGTTGAAAATTCATTAAAACATGTTCTTATTCAAATGTAATAATTTATTTAAGGAACAAAAATCCCCAAAAGTAATATTCATTGATGCGTAATTCTACGTTAAAACGAAGATGTAAAGCGGGCCGGAAAGCGTATTATCGTATAAATAATTCAGCATATCTTTAGCAGTATTATGTCATTTACGGTGTTAAATTTTGGACGAGTATTTACACAAAAGAAGAGAGAATCAAAAATGGTAATTACATGCAAATCTTGGGATCGCTCTGGCTTTCTCAAAGGCACCGTTCAGTCTGCTGATGCTGAGATAGTGATCGTTCATTAAATTTAGAAATAAATTGCTATACTTTCTCTGGTCGAATTTTCCTTCTATTTATATCACAAAGACTAAAAGCTACGTGAATTTTAGCTAGGTTCTACGTATTTTATCTGGGCATTATTATATTGTTTCATGAAAGTATAGTACCGAATTTTCTTAATTATTTTTTGTACTTTAAAAAAAAAGCATTAACACAAATCTTAACTGTAATTCGGTAACAACAAACAATAGTTTGAAATGAAACTTACTGATGCAGACGTTATGGGGCGGCGACAGAGCAAAAAACTTATTTTACGATTTCCTTAGACAACTATCCCTATCGGACTGTTCACTCGTATAAATCTATTATTTATGACACTTGTTACAACTTTAAGAAAAATGGCCATTCCATGAAGATATTGTCACCTAAACGCATTCGATGTAAATTATTGCTTTTTTATAAATAGCGAGATAAAGTTTTGCTAAAGTCTATCGTTGGCTTTGTGGTAGTTATGGTAAATAAGAATAAAAGCGGGATGTTTTCTAAGAGAATTTGAAATATCTGCTCCATAATATTTTGAATGATATTTCCACTAAAATTAATATTCATAAATTGACTAAGGGAAAAATGTGAATATCCTACTTATTTTAAAACAAAATATAGGTAGTTAAAATTTATAATAATTGAAAATATCTGAAAAAAATCGTTTTAAAATTTCTGTAAACAAGCAGCCACACGCTTTGACCATATCGATATCACAGTAAATTGTATTATTTGCATACAACATACATAATGTTGTTAGGAAGCAAATTTTCCACACGATAGCTTCCCCGTCCCGAGTTGACACCGTACGTGTTACTTTTAACAAAGGGCCAATCCATGTGAAATGACATAGGCTGACAGCATCCAAACGACCGTCGAACATTATCGCAAAATACCCTTAACTCGATTCGTTCGATTCATATTCATGACGCGGTGCAATCTTTCAAAAATTGACACCTTTCGCCCATCCCCGACCCTTCGGTTACAAGGTACAAGTTTTTTTGTATCTCACTGAATAAATTACGGAGCACAATGGAGTATGGACTGGATTTTACGATTGTGTTAATTCGTAATAACGTGGTTGTGGATAATAAAAGCAATAAAGGGTACATTAATCAGTTGGATGATAGCGTTCGGTAGTTCGAGGTTGTTTATGGTGTTATAAACCAATAATGAAGTTTATTGGTGCATATTCAATCGTTTTATAATTACGCAGCTATGTTTTAATATGCATGGGAAAGTTTACTCTGTAAACAATTCTCCACCATTAACATTTTAAAATGAAAAAACTATTTATAAATATAAGATTCCCACAAAATAAATAACAGATGCGGCACATTCCTCTTACGAACTCAACTACGTTGAAAAACATTCGAATTAGATCAAACAGTAATAAAATTAAAATACTGCATTAGAGATATTGGTCAACACAGAAATTTTTAGAGGGTTGACCTATGTACACATTACTTAGTAATAAAGCTTTAAAACAAATAGCGTGCCTCCGAGAGGTCCTTAGGGAGAGAGGAGATCAAATAAGGTCATGTTCATGGTAACAGCGGTAGGCGTAAAAGTCAGGTGTACGCGATTTTTGGCACACAAATATTTACAAATAGTGAAACAGCTATTCTAATCTTAGCCTATAATATTTAAAGCCTAGATGTTTTAAAGTGTCCTATAATGAACTGTTACGATATTTTTTTTACATTTTTTACAATGTGCTAAATAACAGACAAATACAAAATGTAAAGATTGGAAGTATTATTTATTATGATAAATTTAATTATTTTTTTCGCATCTGTTATAGTATGATCTTTTTTGTAGGAAAAGTTATATTCAGAACTATTTTTTAAACTCAAACAAACTCAAATTCAAACGTTATGAAACCTATTTGCTTCTAAAAGGATGTTAAACAATATCGCTATTTCGATGGCTTTACCCGCTGTCGCTACCGCCCTTACTTCGCCCACACCATAAGCATGGTCTAAGTGGTAGGCGAAGACCGTCCCTCGTCACTTCGAACCGCGGTAACTCGACATGATTGTTTGTACTGCGGACATAGATTTTTCCACTTGATTGTCCGATTTGATTTACCCGAGAGCTCCTAGATTGTGGGCAAATAGATTTACTTGACGAGCTCGTATAAGGTTTCTGTATATAGTTGGTGTAAAGCTCAAATATTGGACTCTAATTACGAATGTTTTCGTTGATTCCCATCGATTTGATTTCCGTCCTATATTTTTTAATAGTTATTCCTTTAATTCAATTAAATAATTAATTAATAATTTCAAAAATAAATTGTTATTTGTGTCTAAGATAAGCATGTCTAAGATGTTATGAGTATTACACAAATTAGAATAGGTAAGGTTTATGTAATACAGCCAGAATATTCTGACCATTGAATTAACACGCCATATAGCTCTTCCTTGTAAAAAAAACAATTATTATTTCATTTCAGTTTTATTATTTCCATTAAATAGCGAAACTCTATAAGCAAGACAGTTGTATTCCAAATACACTAGTATTTAAAAGTATCTACATCCCATCCTCCTCAATTAACAACAATCACTATCCAAAAGCAATTCTTTTCCTACAGTATCAATCAACGTATTTATTTATCTGTCAACACGATAATGCAAGCCCACCCTCCGAAACGTTCTGACAATCTCGCGACAAGCGTTTCAAATCTGCGTCATTGTCCACTTGTCATTAAGTTTTGTCTTCCTTCCCTTCTTCGGCTTAAGCTTTGTGGCTTAGCTGGTGTACACATTGGCAGGAAGAATGGTAAATATGTATGAATTTTCCTTCAAAATCATTACGTACCTACAAAATAAAGAAATTAGAACATAACTAGTTGAGAGTTTCTGTGGCATTGGTAAGTATTTGGTAAAAATAAAAATGCATATTGTTCGTGTATTTAACAATTTCATTTGAATATTAGAAGTATCACAGATAACAGACCAATTTAAATTCCATAGCATTTACATTATTAACTTTACACACTTTTAAAACTAACTTTCTCTTACACTAGGTACTCGTTATATTTTCTTGAACCTGCATGTTAAAAATGATTATGAAACGTAAAGGATTGTGATAATACATAGTTTGATATTATTTCTCTTAATAATAAAATATTTTTGAAATTATTAACTAAACTTACGAGCAGTGTGTTAAGTCCTCTAAGAGTTAACAATGACGCGACGCCAACGACAAATGGACGCAGATTGACGTTACATTTATTTCACCAACATTCTTGTTTTCCAAGATTTATTTCCAGAACTAGGAAATGCCATTATAAGAGAACATTATATATAGAACGTAATACATATACGACTAAGAATGAATGCGTAGAACATGAATATATACTAATAAATACTATTGCTCTTAATAATTATCACAATTGTAACTTTAATAAAAACCACTGCTTGTTAGGATTCTTAGACATTATATCATTACGTAAATTATTCAAGTGTTTGATCTATTGATATATTGAGCATTTTGAATTATTTATTTCATAATTAATGTGTATTATATCCAGAACATATTATGTGAAACACACTTAGACACTGATTGTACTCATTCGTTCTGTAAATGTATATTACTGGAAATTCTCTGAATAATAATTATTACGAGTTCATTTTCCTTATTACAATGGATATAATGAGAACATAAGTTCGTTAACGTCTTTCAGTTTTTGTATTATTCTACAAACAATTCAATTAAACCCAGACAATTGAAATATAATCAAGTGCATGATTTAATATTTTTCATTTATTAAAACTGAATGAATAGGAGAAAATGCTACGATCATCTTTTTCAGCAATCTAACGGATCAACGAGTCTGAAGGCGATTGGAATTATCTCGTATTCGTGAAAAATGCTGACGCATCGAGTGGATAACCAACCTAGCTATAGAGTACTGGATATGGCTTAGATAATGTACAACTTAGTAGTAAGATAAAACTTAAATCTTGCTTTGTAAGTTATATCGATTATCAGTTTATTTTCTATGATTTGGCTTGGAACAAATCATTTTAATAAACTTATGCGGCTTTTTAATGTTTACACAGTTTTAATTTATTTATAACTTCCTGCCCTAGAACAATAAAAATGGAAATTTAAAAAACGAAAAAAAAATTTTACCTAGTTAAGTAGTAATTACTAATTAGGATTGTTAGACATTAGTTTTTAAAATTCAAACTTCAAGTATTTTATATGATCTATAAGTAAGAGGAGAAGAAACTTTGTTTACTATTATTTGTAAAACTTCTAGTCTTAATCCTTGTCCGTAGATTTTACCAAACATGGTTACATCATCTGCTATTACGAAGATTACTCATTCTGACTTCTGATTTCAGATCATGAAAAGTTGTTATGTACTGCCACGAGGAAGCTGGAGCGACCTTCCTCCTCCTAGTTCTTCTAAGTTTCTTACCTTTACCAAAACTAATACAGATTTAATACCATTTCCAGTACCATATATCTTAGTTCACGTTCATAGTCTTGCAATGCAGTAATGATCGGCGCCGCCCGAGCGCTAACTAGATTACCTGGCACGAGACTAGCATTATAATACCACAATTATTTTATCCACATTTATATTGGATGTCGTTCCACGTTTCGCTAAGAGGCCAGCCTAAATAGATTAACAGCGCGTGAGAAAATATACGCGCTTATGGGAAAACGGAATGATTTAATTGGAAGTGGAAAATTGGTTTTACCACTTTCGATCGTACTTGATCGGATTATTAATTAATGTAATGTAAAGCTAATAGAAGTTTGGTTGTTGTTTGTTTTGTTAAAATTAATTTGATGTACATGTGATTTTGTTTGGTTGCAGAATTTTTATATTTTGATTGGCGCTTCCATTCATAGATAAGCATGGGACAAATCCTTTTTTTATTACACGGTGTTAAAGGAACACTTAGGAGATTTATTCCGTGGATGTAAAGTATTGAGTAGAGTAATCCTTTTTTGTCCACCTTTGCGTCATGCAATATAAGGGCAGTATAAATATTAAATCAAATATTCATTGATTTGTTATCAGCAAGTATTAAAGTATATATTGCAAGAAAATGTAAGCGTTATATGATTTACTATTGCCTTGTTAACAGCCTACTTCACCTACTTCTAAGCCGATAAATCCTTTTTGCTGGCAAAGCATATTGGCAAGCGAGTGGCTTACAATAATAAAAACGATATTAAAATCCGCGACGTCGATTAGTGCGCTAAGATAGCGACAGTTAAACTGTATGATGGCGCCTTTAATGGCGTCTGCTGGATTCACCCTTATTATCTATTTACGAGGCGCATTTTATTATTGGGGTTAAGATGGTACAGAGCATAAAAGCTGTTCAGAAGGTAGGCGGAGTGGTGAACGAAATCGGCCGGTTGTTAGGGATGTTTTTACGACCATCAAAAGATACTTTGTGAGATGGCATCCGGCAATTCTTGGACTGAGTACGTAATTTTGCGAATTTCTTGAATTATGGCTTTCATTATGGGTGCTCCTTTGAACTTCTGGAATATGATATTTAATTAAATTATTAAGGGGTTGTTACAATCATGTTTACTGTAGCGTTTCATGGCTGCAATTGTTTGAGGCAATAATGAAATAAGTTTTTGTTATCTCATTGTTATTAGGCATAACACACTTAAAGGCCCATTAGAATACATTTTGGTCAGAAATTTGGTATGGAGATATTTTGATACCCGAGAAAGGACATAGGCTACCTTTTATTGCGAAATATGTACCACGGGCGAAGCGGGGGCGGACCTCTAGTAAACCATAATTCCAGACAAAATATCATGTAACGTTTCATAAAATATAAAGCAGACACAGCACAAACTAATTTATTCAACTCGGTACGATCAAGCAAACGTTAAAATACGCTGACGGAATAATTTCACGACGTATTAGCGAAGTTAGATAAGTGCAAACAAAAAACACTAGCTGTTACAGTTGTTCTGAAATCTCATTCGTACGTGCTCAAGTCGTTCAGTGTTTAGTCCTAATGAACAACTCTTTACTGGGGAGCTCTTCAGTGACGAGTTTAAACGGTCATGTTGAAGAATTGTTTCATTTTATAATTTTGAACTGTTAAATCGCGTTTGTGCCTTTAATTATAGTTCAGCCTTCAGGATGTAGTTGCATGCGAATTAAGGGGTAGGTAAGTACAGTTTTGAAGCGTTGGATATTTAATTTGAAATAAATATGCGAAACTGTTAATCGTCAATAAGGTTTATTTTTGTTAAAACTTTGTAGAAAGAAAAAAGTTGTAAAACTGCTTTCGGCAATGATACTGTTTATCAAAAATACCTACGCGAAAAATGCCTTATTTAATGGAAATATTTTTGTGGATTTTTTTATCAGGTATTTCACAGTGGAAATTTAATACTATTTACAATTTTTTTGAATTCAGTTTTGGAAATATAATATTTTTATATTACAGATAATAATATTCATTTACTTATATTATAAAAACAAAGCGACACATTTAGCTTATACTTAGACATAGCTTATTTTACCAAGCTCATTAAAATAAACAATATCATAAAATATGATTTAATTAAACATCTAACGTGGTGAACATATAAAACAGATCATGGCATCATGATTATTCACAAAACGTTTTTAATTAAAACAAGTCGCGCTAAATTCTAGCGTCGCATAAAATTTTATAACCCTTTAATAAGACGTAAAATTGCCATTAAGCTAGGGTTTAACGACGAATATTAATGATTATAGACACCGCAACATATTTTCGGACAATTTGGAATATTTTAAAGTTATTGCAATGCTTTTGGGGGCGAAATTAATTTTAACGGAGCTGTTACTAGTTATAGTTTGAAGTTACAAAGTAACTCATAGTCTAAGTTGAAAAGTTAGCAATTTTTTCACATGAAAATTTTACAATCTTTGTAAGTTTCAGCGGTATTTATTGTTATCGCGTGTAATGTTGTAAATTTTAAAACTATACAACTTAATGACTAACCTCAGCTATGTATAGTTTTTAATTTTTAGTTCTTGCATGTATTACAAAAGGCTATTAGGCCTATTTCATATTTGTATGACAATGTTAAATGCATTGTATAGTTTATATTATTATCAGCTTTTTTACGATTATTTTTTTACATTGTTACTTTATTCGGTCTGATATTAATGGTACGATGAGTTGAAAAATTACTTTTTTAATAAATTATTTTAGCAGAATTATTTATCTTATAATTTTATATAAATAGATACGAGTAATTATCACTTTATATACAGACGTTTTATGTCACCCTCTAAACCACAAAGTTTGATGATAAAACCAGTGAACCAGTCATAGATAAAGTATTAAAACGTAGAGTCTCAAAACAATGCATGAGTACGCAATAAAAAGTGACAATAAAATAATATTTTGTGTTCAACAAAGTAGCACTTCGTTGGTTTTATTTAGTTAAGATACTCGAAATGTTTAACTGGCGAACAAATAGTTTTCAGTTGGCAAAATAAATGTTAGGTGAATATGAATATGGCAGATAATATAACTACGATAGAAGTTTGGCTATGGAATATTTTGAATGAAAACGCTTTATTTTGAATCATCTTTTAAGAATTACTAATGCTATGACGTGATGGTAGTGATGTTTGAAAACGCTAAATTCTTCTTCGTGCCTAATGCCTATCACACTGTGTAAAACGTTTATTGAAGAAAAGGACAAAATTTATTGCAATAAATCACGTAGGATAAGCTTATAGTATATTCTAGAATGAGGACACACATTGGAGCTCATATAAAAAGTGTTCATGAGCCTCATAATAATACCCAGCCTTTAATAAAGGAAAAATAGAGATCTGTTGTATGTCAATGTTTAGTAAAATGTAGGTGTTGTTCACGATACTGACTAATAAGCATGATTAGCGATAAAGTTCGAATACACAATATCAGCCTAAGTGCGTAATAACTATTAATATTTAGTGTGGCTTGGTTCCAATATTCAAACACTGAAACCAAATTCTATGAATATTTAGTACCACCACGTGATAGGGCATTTTAATATTCAAGTCGCAGCTCTCACCGGTCACCTTTAAAATGATTTAAGCGCGTTGTTGTAATACAAGTTTTCGACCATTAGCGTCTACAAAACTAAGTGAAACTTGAATTATACGCGATTGTCTAGACGTCCCATTGTAAGAAAAACAAATTAATTTCCCTCCTCTATTGTAGGTATAGTCGAAAAGTACTCCGTGCAAAATTTATGTGCTCTATTGAATTATAGCACAACGCTAAAAATGAATGTGAAAATTAGCTAACGCATTGTGCAAAATGAATGTCTCGCTAAACGATTTTTATTGAAAAATATACATTTTTTACCTCGACGCGAGTGCGACGACTTTTTGCGTTAATATTTGATTTACTACATCAAATATCAATATCAACTAACGAGTCGGTGGAGAGCGTTCTGCATTTTCATAATATTTATACAGCTCTTATTTACCGATTTATTGGATGTGAATGGTAGAAATAAATATTGAAACTTTATTTATAGTAGCTGCTCACCCAGGTTAAGCTCAGGTTTGTAAGATTTTCAACCGTTGATAAGTGATACGTGTAACTTACCCAAAAAAATATTTTATTTCTTCTTTATATACCACTTCGTTGTTTTAATATTAAGCGAGGATCACATCAATTGAATTTGTAAGCTTATCATATTTTTCCTGGAAGTTTTATAGATATTTGGACCCATAGAGACCTACAAAAGAACTTTTAACTCTAGAAAATCATAAAACATGCGGATTCGCACTTTGAACTCATTGAAGATCCATACAAATTTTCCGTTTATTAAAACCTACATGATGATAAATTATAATATCAACCATTCAAATGGAATCGTATGACTTCAATGGTAAGTCTCTACGTATACTTTGATATTGTACGGTTGTGCACGATTTTTTTAAATACAAATAACCCTATATTTTAAAGCATTCACCATCAGTACTGAATAGAACATTTAAATGTCACTAGTTTATTTATCGAACCCTTTTATAGCAGCGCGGACGGCGCGGTCCACTCCTAATGACCATGTTTTGGTCTTGGAGCGTTCGGACGTGCGATTTTAATTATTTTCGTCCAATTTACGAGTGGACATTAAAGGAAAGGACCCCAGCGGCCCATTAGAGCGTTCGTTTCGTGTCTTGTTGATAAGTTTACAACGATGTTTTATATGGGACCAGGATTAGAATTTAATCTGAAGGGAGGCGTTGTTCGCAATATTTTAGTTGAATTTTTAATGGTGCTTGAATGTATTGTTTTGTACACCGTACTTGGTACATAATGAATGTGTTTAAAAGGTTTTTTAATAAATGTAAAGTATGTGGTGGTAAAGGAGAGTACTTTTTGGTTACGACGACGAGAAGCGATCCATGATTAAAGGTAAAATTTGAGAATTAATCTGTCTTTAGTGATAGAGCTAAGTTTAATTTATAAATTAGATGCATTATTGATATGTATATGTGAATGAGATAATGTTTTATTAATTATTAGAATATTGCCTTAAAATTTATAAAATCTGTCTGATAATTTTCCGACAAACATTCTGATCGAGACAGATAGAGTTAAGAGCTTATGTTCTTAACTCTATCATATTATTATTTTCTCTATATAACATTGTTATTATAAAGAGCTTTGAGAAGGCTACTTGTTCCGCAAAAAAAAAATACAGATATCATCAACATGAAATAAGCAAAGTCGCAGGAACTAAGCTAATTTGCTTCAAATAAAACGTCAAATATCACATTCCAAAAATCGTTCAAAGAAAATAATCAAACGCTAAGCTACTTGAGTTAATACTTCTCAATTTCGCTTTACCAACGACCCTTGCTAATCTTCCTTACGAATCTGAAAAAGTATCAAAATCGGATGAGAGCATTGATAATCCGTCGAACACGGGTTGGCAGGTAAATAGCTATTACGCGCTTCGTTGACCCAGCTTGGAGATAAGATTTGACGTCACACACTCGCCAAGTCAATCTGTGATTGATAGATCCGCCAACGATCGAAAAATGACAGGCCCATTTCATGCTTTTTATAAATAAATCCATTCCTAACAATACACGTAGGCCGGAAGATATGATTGATGAATTTTAAGTAGATAGCAGTTTTCTGTATCTTTGTTTTCGTGTCATTTCGTGCCTGTATTTATGATCGGATTTTCTGTTTGATAAGGGAGAAAACAGTTGTGAATTTCAGCTTAAGAATGGTATAATATTAAGTAATATTATTAATACAAGTAAATGATATATTGATTGAAATTAAACTGATTTTGGTCTAGCGTCCTTTTCTTTTTAATCTATAAAACATACAATTTTACCAGATACCTTTTCAAGACATTGTTATGGCAAATTCCACGATTGTGACATATTTAAAGTTCCAATGAATACATACCGCAGCAGAGTGAAATGGAAAGTCATTTATACATTTCTAAGGGTACCTATATCAGTCATGAAAAATAAAATTTCTAGGTTTATTCAAAGCCAGCTTGGCATAGAAACATTTCAGTTGCAAATCATAAAGCCCTAAAGAATTTTCCACGCGAAATAACTACGTAACGACAGACCTCTGAGAGTGAAAAAAAAAATAATGAAATTCATTTTCCCTTCCTCGATAATTTTGCCCACTCTCCAAAAAGCAGTGACTCGAATTCTATTGAATTTGTCGCATTATTCATTTAAATGATACTTTAAGAGACTGGCAATTACGGGAAAGTTGCTTATTGTACAATTGGTAAATAATTATAATTATCATCAGTCCCCCTTTGGTGATTTAACAAAAAGGCAAAAGTGCAAAACTTTTTGGCGAGGTCTTGTATATTTAAATATACGCACGGCTAAATAATTTTGTCGTTAGATAAGAATGTCGAAATTTGAATCATAATTCACACCATTTAAAGTCGAAATTTCCGCTTTCCGTTTTTATAGATAACGATCAAAGGGAAGTTTGATTTTGTGGTGATAATTGCGGTGAATCCTTAATTATTTTGAGGGTAAACTTTTGCCCAAGTTAATTTGAGGATGGATCTTCGATTCCTTTTAATGGACACTCTTTTAGGTGACTTCCAATTTATTTGGTTGAATGGAGTATTCATTAAATTTGCAAACCTATGATGACATTGTCGGAATACGGCGTGTTTTAACGACGCAAATGAAAATGCGCCGGCAATTTTCCATCTAAATAAAACAATGTTTACATTCAGAATATTGTATGAATTACATTTTGATTGAAATCAATATTTTATTTTAAAATCAATTTTACATTTACAATGGAATCGTTTGTTATGAAATGATTAAAATGTACTAAATTTACAGACGATATACATTGCCGGAATAATTTACAGTTATGATTTTAATGACATATTTTGAAATGTTATCAATTATCTAAAACATACATCCATAAATAACTATAATTATCTTTTGATACTAATTATTGTGAGTTGATAATTCGAAATAATTTGGTGTGTATTTGGAAATGATGTACAATGAAAACTTCTGGGATTAAAAACCAACGAATACTTATAATAAAATGATATTATATAATTTATTAAATAGTTATTATCACTCTCATTTCTATAGTCACCATTTTGAAAACATTAATTTTAACAATTGTAGGCTGTTTGTGGTTTTTTTTTGGAACCACTCATATGATAAGTGTACTCATCGACCATTAGTAAAGGTATTGGCATTTTGAGGACAAAACTCTTTATAACAAAGGTCACGTTCCATGTAAATATCTCGTTTAAAGCAGCACAAACAAATATACCGCATTCTCCCCTGCGTCAAAGGGTATATAACTAAAATACACATTTATATCACACTGACGCCGAGCCCTTTTAGCATTCCCCTCGCAAATCCTGTTGAGTATCTAGATGTAGCTATACCTAGGACCTAGGTTTGATTTGAAAGCGGTGAGGGGGAGAAGGGAAGTAATTATAGGGGGAAACATCAAGTATGTCAGGGGAGAGTGTGTTGTACGCACAAAAATATAAGGGTAGAGTGCACTGGAGGTAAGCGTGTCGCATCGTTTCAGTTCACTGTGTCACTGTTGATCTTTTGAAGACATAGATCTACAGTTAATGGGCACGAACGCAGGCGTCTTCCGGTTAATTTGCAAGGGCGGAATATGAGTGAGTATACCGTGTAAGCATGACCAATTTTTTTAACGGGTTTGTGACGTAATATTTTTATTCGCACATATTTTGTTTGTATGTATTGCTTATAAAGTTGTGAATATACATGTTTAATAATGTATTTTTAACAAGAAATATAAATAAAGCATAATAATATGGTTAGTACACTTTTAATAGTTTTAGAATGCTGTTATCTTAGAAATTAATCGAATTAACATTATCATGTTTAACAATTGCATCGATCTCTTACCACAAATCATAAACGTCCCTTCTAATTTACTACAAAAAGCTATCATCTCTTTAGTATTAAACAGAACAATAGTGATTTCATAATTGAAAAACAAAATAACATGGTGCACATAAGCACCATTCGTTTCGCCACAGTATCAATTACCTCTCAAGTACTCTGTCATTGGTATCTTCATCAAAAATCTCGAGTGGACGAACCTTTTAATCCGTGCAACATATAGCTTGAAAATATTCATCAGTTTGATTGTATTGGTCGAGACAGGGGACTGACGCAACGCTGTTGCCAGGCGGGGAGTGGCGCAGTGCCACATTGCTACTAAGAGTTCAGAACTTTGGAATGGATGTGACGTCATTTTTACAGGGGATACAGATTTTTAATCTACATCATTCTGTCACTGAATATTTGTTTTATATACTGTGGTTTTATTTTCGTTGGAATTAATTTAGGTCATTCTTTTTGTATTGTACGGGTGGTGTTGCTAATTGGAGCTGTTATGTCTTTTCTATTTTGAACATAGTGTTTTGCCAAACTAAGTTTTACGAAATACCGTATGTAAGATGAATGTTTGACAGAATCAATCTGCCCTTTAACGAATTAGCGAATTTATTAATTTATTTTGTCGTGATATCAAGATTGTTTACAAATTTTTATCCTTGATACCATTCTTAAACTATTTTACAAAAACATAATATAAAACCCATAATAAAATGCTAACAAAAAGCATTTAAATTAAAACGTACACTATTCGCTACGCAACCAATTTAAATTGAAAAAAGTTAGCGCATTCACAATTTCCTCTCAATGTAGCTTCATAGGAGCCCTATAGGTATGCTTATCTGCAGATTAGACTGGGCCAGGGGTCCAATGTACTAACGTTGCTATGCTACGGGGGTTCTCTCCCCAAGGTCAGCCATACCATTTATAGGACTATAGGGCGATGGGGGCTGCGTTTGTGATTATAGATTCACAACCATGTCGTATTTGATATAGCTTAATATGGGTCACTTTATTACGTTTTTATGGAATTCTTAATAGGATGATGTATGCTATTTTTTGTGTGTAAAGCTGTGTGAAATAAGTCGTAATAGAGCAACGTTATAACTAAAAATTATTCGATGGAACTAAATGCGTTTTAATAGATTTTATCATTCCAAAGAAATGGAATCATTTAATTTACAATGTACGTACTTTAAATGTGACGTCACTTTATGATAATATTTGTGTGATGAAAGTGAAGAATTTCTTTACATTACTTATAGGCTTAAAAATACTCGAGAAAAATAAAAATAAACTTGATAATATTCTTAAAAATGCTCATCCCGTCACAACACAACATTCTTACATACTTCATACATTCATTCATACTTCACAAAATTCAGTTGTAGTTGCGGTAAAAAGTTAATACAAGTATAATACAACAAGACACTAATAAAAGTCAAGTTTAAAAGTTTCGTTTTAAATCTTCTGCCGAGACGAGGTTGTTTTCAAGTCTGGCTAGTTCAAGTTTGGAGGCTTCGCTTAGATTCTCGACTGAAACTTCGATATTTATTAGCGGTTAAAGAAAGTTACGAGTGTAAAAAAAACAGCAATTACAGTTTGTAAGTAAAAGTGCGATTTGTGATTTTTTTCTCGAAACTTTTTAATTTATTACTTGCAATACAGCTTGGCATGTCGATTGTTGTGTTTTATTAAGAATTTTAACGTTTGTTACGAGTGTTCATAATATAATATTGCTTTTTATTGCTTTCGTGTGTAAAACTTTGTTTCAATCTTTCAAACACCTCTTCTACTGTGAATCAAGTTTGTAAAATATTATAAGCTGTTCGTATTGAAATGAGAATCATTTTTCATCGTTTTTGGTTTAAAATGTAATAAAAATATATTTATTAAAAGTTGAAGTAGTGTTATAAATTCTCAGAATACTTTCAAGGAACGCTCTTCGGTTTCGTTTTTGATCACACTTGAATTTTACCAAAATAAACCCATAGTTCATCATGGTAATATATTTTAAAGCAGTTGCTATTTAAGAATTAGTCGAGTATAAATATAGATGTATGACAAAAACTGAAAACATCTAAAATATAATTTTCACTAACTAGGTAGGTACTTACATTTTTCAAGCGTTGGGTAGTTACTTAGATTTAATTTTTTTTATTGTCCAATAGGACGGGATAATAATCCCGTTTTCCTTTCACCTCTAGTTTCGTTAATTAATTGTCAATAAAAGAAAAATAATTGATACGGTCCTCTGGGATAGGTATTATTAGTATCCAGTATATAAATGACGATTTCACGCTTGGCCGGTCGCAATTCCAAATAGCAACCATTTGTTTTCGAGTTGAGACCGCGGGGCGGCGCTGATTTCATTACGTGATTTATTTTTTCACTCCCGCGTGATCCAATAAATCCCGACGGCATTGGCGGGTTAATTAATAATTTTTGTATGCCATTTGTTACCAAATAGATATGTTAATTAAATTCACAATATATTTTATTGGAAGTTTATTAAAATGTTTAAATTTCGACTTTATACCAACTGTTCGTTCCTTTGTACAAAGGTGTCTGTTAATTCGGGAAATTTATTGAACAAAATAAGTTTTTTTTTATTTATCGATAATGTTATTATACCTTTAAAGTTTAAAGCAATGCAAGCACAAACTAGTTGTGAAATATATGAACTTAAAATAATCGCAATAACAGATGATAAACAATAAAAGCATAATAATTCTGGAATAAGATTAGCAATTTTAAAGTAAGTTGTAATATGGTCAATTAAAATTGAATAATTTTTACTCAGATTCCTTTTTCTATCTATCTATCGTATCAGCCATTGAATAGTCAAAACTAGATTGAGCATCATTTTTTGGGAGTGATCATTATTTCTCTGACGCATCTAATTTCTCTTTTTCAAATTACACGGCAGCTTCACTTGGACGATTGTGCGAGTTATTTACGACTTCAATAAAGTGAACCTTAAAATTGTTAATGAAAGGCATTAAAACACGCACACCCCTCGTAAATAACATGGTGACAGTTCACAAAAAATACCCAACACAGATTCCAATAGAAAAATGTCGCTTCATGTAATTAAAAAAAAACGTTTAATTTTCTGAGTAATTTATTTTTAGGTCACCTTTATATGTCTACAATAATTGTTTAGTGCTTAGAGTCAAGTTTACACAGAGCCAAGTTGCAGGTTATTGATTTTCTATAAAAGAAAATGTAGAAATCACTCTTATTAAACATTATTCCATCAAATAAACTTACCAGCTGTTAGAAATAGATAAGTAATTCCAAATCTACCTTAACCCCACATTATTTGGGTTTGCAGCTCAATTATAAATACCTCCATATTGAAATTTATAACCAGTCCTCTCCATACATTGGAAATATAATCGAATTCTTATTCCAAGAACTAATGTGCCTGCACGAACTGCAAAGCCTGCGTGTATTTCACAATGGAGTTTGGACGATGCACGACTGCCCCAAGAAATCTATTTTGAGATTTCTATTACGTGTTATTTCTGTATATTGAATAGATTTTTCTTTTTATGCTATACATATAGAGGTTATAAATAACATTACTTCAGAGATTTGAAATATATTTTTGGGAATATTTATCACTAAGACTTATGTTGACCTATAAATTATTGACGGCAACTGTATACGATAGCAATATTCTCCACGAACACCGAATTCTGAAAATACTCAAAAAAAAATTCAAAATTTACTCAGAATTGCGTAGTGATATCACATTAAAGGCACAATAAAAAATATAATTGAATTTTGAAATAAAAGTATCTATATTTTTCTACTTACACGATTTAAGAAATCTTCTTATTAGATTTTTTGATATAAGTCTAGACTGTCAGGGCTTATGTTTTCTCTAAAAGATCAGACATTCAAAAACGCTTTGTTAAAGTGAAAAGATAAAAGTTCTGTATTTGCAAATCAAATTTGAAGCACACTCGATTTGCATACCGCTAAGTAAAACGTTAACTATATGAAAACGATGTTTTTAACTTACAATTGTATTCTAGTTTGGAGTACCGGAATAATACGGTATGAACATAGTATAAAGAGAAAAGTAGACCGACTCCCGGCGTTTAGGACCGCACGGTACCTAAACACACGAGGCGCAGAGTTGTCACATTGATATTTTAAATAATTGTCTAAAGTCTAAACTCTATACAAACACCGACTGCTCACAGCAATGCCGCGCCGTGGCCCTCACGAGGCCTGTCCATGAGTAGTAACCGAGCGGCGTAGTGTGCGTGCGTACGTACATGAACGGGGCCGTGGCCAAGCGCTCCGCGTACATACAAAAGGCGCGATGTACCTTTGTTCGAAAATAACTTACTTTTCTCTTTATACTATGGTATGAACAAAGATAAAGCTTTGTGTACCCTTTCATAGCGATGCCTACTTCAAATTTCATTCAACCTGCTTGAAATTCAAAAATATTATGCTAGAGTTACATATTGTGTACGATGAATGAATAGAACTTTATGTGGATTTAATTGTACTATATGTGTGACAGGTTTACGTATTTGGTATTGAATGAAAATAAAAATATTTAAATTAATATATATATAATATCAAAGCACGTTTATCTATATAATCTTCGAAGGTCTTTGAAAGTTATTAGATTATTCTTTTCATGAATACAGAATAAACCATTATTTATTATGTGTTATTAAAATATAATATCAAACGAAAAATACATGTAACGTATTTGCTACGAAAAATTAATTCCACTATTCATCTAAAAATAACATTCAATATCCATAGATAATATAGTCCGGGATACATCGCCCATTTTTGCAAGTGATTACTATCAAGCTAATTTTCCGTGAGTAGCTTTATTTTGATGAGATGCCCAATAATTTCATGTACGAAACTCTCGATTGTGGTAGCTTACAGAGGTAACAAGGATAAAAAATTTTGATTTGACGGTTCTCAAATATTTATTACGCAATTTGCAGGACAATATGTCTGTTGAATTATATAAGTATTAAATAAGTGAAAATAAAAAAATCAGCTGGTTAGTAATCATTTATGATGACTTCGTTATCGATACACATTGGAAAGGGGGACTCTTTGATCAAACCATAGATTTTGTAGGACAAATATTTTTTCGAATAATTTAGATAATTATCTTGAGATTGAACAAAAAAAAACATTCAGTTAGTAATTAATATTTGAGAACCATCAAATCAAAATATTTTATCCTTGTTTCCTCTGGTAGCTACCACAATCGAGAGTTTTGTACATGAAATTATTGGGCATCTCATCAAAATAAAGCTACTCACGAAAAATTAGCTTGATAGTAATCACTTGCAAAAATGGGCGATGTATCCCGGACTAATATTGTATAATTTCTTCAACCGGTCAGTCTAGACTACCCTAGGTTTAATAACAACTAATATTTTGACGACACAAGATAATATTATCGTTCCATCGGGCTTCATTCTGTCTTCAAGTTAATGTATGTATGTCCGTCCGTACATCATGAATTCACCTCACGTAGTCCCCCTGTTTCTTTGCAGGACTGAGTTCGGACTAAAATTGTCCGTATTTATGCAAAATGGAACCACTCGACAAATTTCGTTTTTTGCTTTTATTGAAGAATACTCATCCAAAAGTGGTCTAAATTCTTATACAAACAAGAACCACATGATTTTTACGTTGGAAACAAGGTATACTAAAAGCAGAAAGGAACCACCAGCAACAACGAATAATACCATATTAAGCAAAACCGAACCACAGCACCACGGGACTGCTTTGTTCAAACAAATAAACGATATTACTATCATGTCATTTTATACAAAACAGATCCACACCTACTTGGTACCATTATACATTACACATATTTCTATTAATAACAATTATTTTTAATACACAAAATGGAACCAGGTTTCTGTGGTATGGTTATGCGTAAAATAAATACATAATTTAATTGTAATTTTTTATTGCAAAATAAAACCACAAGCATTCGGTTCTATTATGCATAAATAAATATTGTAAAACATTCTGAAACCCATCATCGCTATATGGAACCAAATGCCTTGACTTGTTACAATGCTTCTCATCTTTAAACAACGTATTTCATTACTTAAGTGCAAAACTCCAATTTTTTAAGTAAAACGTCGAACATATAGGTGACATTCAGCGAAGTAGTTCGAATACGTGAGGGTGTTTTTTTCCTCCGCGAAGTAAGTTCTATTGTTTTTGTTAATTACCTTTAAAATTAAATGTGAAAATGTTTAGTAATAAATAAATAAGCAAGCAATTGGTAAGAAAAGCATTGGAGACGAACACCGAAGATAATAATGAAGATACAACGGGTAAGTAGTTTTATTTAATGCATTTAAGTACTTATTGAATCTGAGATGCAGGTACGCTTTATCCACTTTTGATTCATTCCCGATTGTGGTGTGATTTTAAGAAGATAGTTCATTAAGTAAGTACAAGAGGAATCCTCTGTGGATTTACGTATTTTAACGACAATGTCGTTGTTCACGATGGCGCGGCGAGTCGAATTAAGAGATCATTTTGTTACGATTCATCTGTCATTGTGAGATGAAACTACTAAAGTCTAAACCCTGTTTTAAAAATAACTGTCGATGATCTAGGTACCTACCTACTATTTTGGTAAAATACGTTTAGATGTATTTCTGATGCCGCTGTAACAACAAATACTAAAAAACAGAATAAAAAAAGACGTGTGGCACTCGGGGACTGCCGCGGTAAAGCTATTGCATAGCATGCCTTCAAGCCACACCTCCGAGCCCGTCGGAGTGAGGTTTTTTCGTTACGGAATTTCTCGATTCAGTCCCCGCGCTCAAGGCCCGCGATAGAAGCTATGCAATAGCTTAATAAATATTTAAGAAACTCCCATACAATAAGCCGTGATTTTTTTGCCGTTTTTATAGATAATGGTACGGAACTCTTCGTTGCGCGAGTCCGACTCCCACTTAGCCAGTTTTTTGTACATGGCGCATGTACATACAACATACTTAGTCGTCTAGTAGGGACACGGCTTTATAAGAACTAATAATATTTTGCTGTCGCCATATACCTACGTATAAAAGCCGGGCGGCTTTATTGTTTTGATTTAAAGCTTTTTTTCTTTTTATTACAGAAGATAACGAAGAACCTTATACGTCGCTGCCTCTGGAGAAGCTTTCTTCACCTTCTAGCGATATTCAGTCCATATTACATCTCATTCCACAAGATGCACAGTTTTTATAACGGTCTCATTAGTGATGATGCAATAGAAGACCACATAGATGGACTAGACACGGTGGATTTCGAAATCCAATTTGATGATAACGTCGAATAAACGTCCTATATAAGTATTATTTTATATATTTTATTAATTAAAGCTTTAATTACGATATTATAAATACATAGTTTCATTTATATCATTAAATCCCTGGGATGTGGTTCCTTTTTGTATAAGAGAAAACCTATCAATTGATAAATGTTAAAAGGAACCACATGCACATTTTCTTAATTATCTAGAAAGTTTAAGAATATTCAGAGCAAATTTATATACACATACTTAAATAAGTAATTTATCAATGAATTTAAATAAAATAAATTTTAATTTTACTTCATCTGACAGAGCTGCAAATGTTTTTGTAAATCCTTTAATATCTCAGAAGTGCGTTTTTGCTGGGTGGTTCCTTTTTGCTTAAATACGGACAATTATAGTGTTTTGTTGACTTTCATTTTTTTATTTTCTTTTTCATCAACGATTGGGGATAGGAGGGATTGATATACGCTTGGCGAAATATTTCATATTCGAGTATTTTTTCTCTTAGGTATTCAATGTAAATTGTTTACTGCATATAAAAATACCTGGCGGATTATTTTACCAAACAACGTTATCGTGGGTCTAAGTCATCCACATAATTATAGTACATAATACAAAATAAAGCTTATATAAAATCCAAGAATGTCAGTATGCTTTTAGTTTTTACCCAAAAAATATTTTATGATGTCTTTTTACCTATGAAAAAAGCATACAAACAAAAAGTATTTATGCATTAATACTTTGGACCAGGTAAAGCTTATTGTCACTGCTTCAGGTACCGTAAACTATAAAAGTGTTGATGTGTATAGGTACTGTAAAAGAGAATTTTATTGAAAGCATTTTAAAAGTTTGATTCAAAAACCACTCCAATGCAGCGTTAGTTCAAACAAATCGTAAAATAGAAGCTATAAACAGTACACCTTCATTGATACAAAAGGAAATTGCTTATTCTACGTCAAATACAACATTTTCTTTCAGTTTTAAAAGAAATATTTGTGATCATGGCTAGTCTGATAAATAATACAAGTATTCCATTGAAATATATATATTTTTATTATATTTTATATCTATGTAAAAGATTTTGTTTGAAGCTCCCTATTTAAAATTTGAAGTAAACTTTATGTTAAAATTTTATGGAATGCATCAAATTAACTAAATTAAGTCTTAGTTTTGAAAGTTCGACATAAAAGGTTTCAAAATTCAACTAAAATGCTTTTATAAAATCTTTGCATTTAATGGTTTGAAATTGATTTAGAACTGTATTTTAGAACGTATTTAAAATACAATTTTTTGTAAATACTTTTTTTAATCACTACAATTATTATATAGCTGTTGTTATTTCTAACTAGCTTTCCACCCGCAGCTTCACCCGCGCAGTCAAAGAAAAACCCGCATAGTTCCCATTCCCGTGGGATTGCCGGGATAAAACCTATCCTATTTCTCGGGGTAAAAAGTAGCCTATGTCCTTTCTCGGGTATCAAAATATCTCTATACTAAATTTCATGCAAATTGCTTCAGTAGTTAAGGCGTGATTGAGTAACAGACAGACAGACAGAGTTACTTTCGCATTTATAATATTAGTATGGATTACACCAAAGTACTACTAATACTTTCCTACTTTATTTACTACTAGCGGTCCGCCCCGGCTTCGCCCGTGGTACATATTTACGTTTTCTCTACATCAGAACCATCCTCGTACTTCAAGGAATATAATAAAAAAAGAATTATCGAAATCGGTCCACCCGTTCACGCGTGATGCCGTGACAAACGGGTTTCATTTTTATATATTATACAGATTTAATTCACAATACTAAACCAAAATGAATAGTCCCAACCTTCAACTTCCATTTAAATAAAACACCATATTATAGCTGAGATGATAGATCCGCCATCTTAAATGGAATGGTCGGGAAAAAGTTTACAAATACACTTTTCTTATACGCCTTAGATGAGAACTAACAGGTGCAGTCTGGTACTATCACTAACAAGTTTGTTTCAAACTTCAATACAAGTATCTTTCTAAACCAATTACTTGTACACGGTGACTGATTTCAGTTAGAGTTGAAACGAAAGAAAGTTCATTCACGAATTTTAGAGACTAATATTTGGAATGTCAGACAAGTTAGATAAGGCGCATATTTAATACAAAAATCAAATAAAAAGACTTCATTATGTTTATATAAATATTAGAAACACACTTAATATGATATATTTTTCCAATAAGGTTAAAATCAACATAGGACGACCTTTCATCTAATTCGATTCAATAACCCAATTCAAGACCACTCAGACGACAGAAACATGCAACAATATATTATAATATTCATCTTAAAAAAATACATTTTTAAAACTTCACTTAAATAATTAACATGTACATTGTACAAAACATTTACCGCAATATTTTCCATCCCGAGACAGACTCATAAATGATTTATTCTTCCAGCGTCGCAGATTAAGAAAACAATGGATGACAATCTATCAACATTGAGTCCATTTAGGAAGACAATACCAGCGAGAGACGGGATCTAGTGAAGTGGACCGTTTTATATTATATTTATCTTTAATTACTACACGAAAAAAGCGATCCGCAGAATAATGACGCGATCTAAGGGAGAAAGAAACGGGAAAACAAATAGCGATTTTCTTTTGTTGGCTTATTATTCTCTGGTTAATTCATTATATCTATCTTTTGTTTATGCGTTATGTATTTAGACGTTTCAGTTCACTTTATACAGGAGGTATTGTTTGGTATTGTAGTTTTTAAATTGCATTGTCTCGTTTTTTTAGACATTGGTCTTCGCACCAGAAGTGCCAAATTGCAAATATTAAACTAACTTCTTATGAAGAATAATTGAATGATTTAAAATTTGAGAGAGTGGTAAACATTAAAAATATGTTATAACGATTCAAAAGTGCTTCTAGAAGAAGTCTAATTGAATAATTAATAAATGTTTGAGTTTGAGTTTAGTTTTAGGGTGAATATTTGAAATAAATTTAGTAAGTTATTACAATGTTTATTAAATAGGAAATCGCAACAACAATAACTACTTTTACTTCGAATATTTATGACAGCAATCCATACTAATATTATAAATGCGAAAGTAACTCTGTCTGTCTGTCTGTTACTCAATCACGCCTAAACTACTGAACCAATTTGCATGAAATTTGGTATGGAGATATTTTGATACCCGAGAAAGGACATAGGCTACCTTTTATTGCGAAACATGTACCACGGGCGAAGCCGGGGCGAACCACTAGTAGTAAATAATTGAAAGAGGAAACTTACATAAAAAGGTTTTACTCAACTTGCAGTCATAAAATGTGTAATATTGCGTCAGTGAGGACTGGAAGAGCGTTAACATTTTACGAGCAGTCTAGTGAAATTTAATTAGTGTCATATCGAATTGTCTGCGGGATTTCAGTATAACAATAGTTGAGACGGATAATTCATATATATTAATACTTAGGGAGAACAATCGCTTTCAGTTTTTCTCAAATTAATTATTTGAATTTTTTTATGTAAAATAAAAATGAACGCAGATATCAAATAGTTCTTCTACTCCAGTTATATCGACTCGCGCGACTAAGAGCGACTTCGGCTTCTTATATGAAACGTAGGTATGCATCTTACATATAAACCTTTTATACCTTCTATATATTCTATACATACATATAAACCTTCCTGTTGAATCACCTTATCAATTAAAAAAAATACACTTCACAATTCGTGTGTAGTTGCAGGACAGACCGACAGCAGAAAGCGACTTTGTTTTCTACAATATAGTGATAAACATAATGTTATTCGAAATTATACGTACATAATAAATTTCTACAAGGAAACATTCGGTAAATTCTGTGTATATCCAGCCTGGAGTTATTGCTTGCACGACAATCTCACTTCCGTCAAAAGCAAGGCAGTTGCGATATAATCGGCGCGCCTGTCACGCACAATATTACTTGAAAACTAGCTAAATTATGTGCAGTGCTAGTGACAGCGATACGTTGAAGCTATGTGAAGATACTGAAATATTAGATATGTAAAATGAAAGACATTGGCAAAGATATATCTATTCTGACATTGTAAAGCTGGAGAGTTTGTTCGTTTGCTTGAACGCGATAATGTCAGGAACCACAGGTCCGATTCGAAAAATTCTAGTCCTATACATATGTATTTCACATAGAGCGCAATAGTGTGGTAGGTATAATTATTCTAAATAGCAACTAATATAATTATTTTATTCCAAATCTCTAAAATGTCATTTAATAGTGAAGTGTAGTGCATTTCTGAAACATAGAGCAAGAATAGAATTAGTGTCATAATGTTTATAATTAGCGTAAATATTTATTTTATGCTTGAAGAAGCTAAATTTAAATACATAATTATTAGTAAATATTAGTAATACATAATTATTAGTAAATACATAATTATTAGTAGTAGTATTGAAATTATTTAGAATAACGTTCAATTTCAAATCTAGCAATTATACAGGTTTTTTTTCATAGCTAGTTTTTATTAATCACAATAGAGATGTCTGTTTTCGCATAGAAGATGATAAATTCTTTAAAAATAGTTTTTTTATTCACGTTTCGCTTATACTTGGGCCACACTAATACCTATATTTTATACAAACGCGGGAGATGATTGAACCTGATACTCTATAATAGCGATTTTTCACGCTGTACTCTATTGAATATGGATAGAATTGAAATAAGATTTTATTCATGTTCATGTTATTTATTATAAATTCGTTCTTAGTAAATTTATTCCTTATTGTATTGAAGAATAGAGGAGAAAGGTAGTGACTGAAATGTAATAACAAGAAATGTGTAGATTTAGTCTTTTTATTCGAGACTGAATGGTTGTATTGTTGTTGAGTATTACAAGTAGATATATAAGTATAAAGGTATCGATATTTACATTTACGATGTTGTAGCAATACTGATAGTGATGGGTCATTATATATTTGTAATTAATTTCGTATGTGCGAATTATATAAAAAATTACAATCACTACATTGAAGTTTAGTATTTTTACTAAGTTTGAGATTCTTTTATACAATTATTATAGTTTGATGTCATGACAAAAAAACAAACATCATCGAAAATTCCACAAAATCTACATGCGTAATAACTAAAAAGTACTGCAACAAGTAAAGATACGACCAAACATTACTATACAAAATAATTTGAATAGCTGTCCTTTGTGTCGGAAATGTAGACCCCAGACATTTTGCTTGCTAAAAGTTTAATGAAACCACGCTCTAATATTTATGGTTATGTTATGACGTTGGAATTTAAGCCAGCGTTAGACTACGTTGGCTGAATATGAAATTACCTAGACTAAGGAAATTCGATGTTTAGTTAAGTGCATGTTATTGTAAAGTATAACGCATATTGCACCTAATTGTAATTGGATAAGGGTTAAATTGTATCATCAGGTTGACTAGCATAATCGTGAATATTGTTTAATGTCTTATTATATTATATTAGTTTAACCGCGGTTTCACTTATACGGTTCTGTCGGTACGGTTTGTTGATATTTTATTAACGTCATAATCTACTTACTTAATTAATAAGCTTTTTGAGCCAAATCAGCGGATGCATACGTTTAAACTAAATACACATAATATGCATTAAATTATAATATTAAAGTTAATCAATATCACTTGTCTAAACAACTAATTGGATTCAAAATACATAATATTATGATAAAATTGGCGAATAACTATTGATATAACGGAAGAACAAAGTTTTATTCTTATAAGGGCTGATTTTTCAATCCTTGGTTAAATATTATTCGTCGAATAACGTATTAAACAACCATTACAAAAATATATTCTGATCGCCCGTATTTGACAGTTTTCAAGTGACATTTTAATATTATCGTGTAATACTTTATGAGACGGATAAGTTTTAACCAAGCATTGAAAAATCAGCCCTAAGAATATTTGAACTGGACTTCGAAAGTGAAAAAGATGTATCACAACTTTAAAACCTTAAAATAAAGATACTGTGCCATGCACACCACTATAATTTATTAATGTGTTCTAATACGTGATATTTTATTCGAATATCAATACTGGCAAACGAATTTCAAAATTTCAAGTTACACGTCACCTTGGAATAGTTCCATTAAATATGCAATCCAGAGTTATTCCACAGAACAATATAAGTCTAGAAGTTAGAAATTAATATGTACGAAGTGGTTCTCAGTAAATGTGGGCTGTATTAAAACGGGGTGCTAATAGGGTAGGAGTGTGTCTCCAGAACCGCAGACTTTATGTTCTTAGACCGTTCTAGAATTATTAATTAACTGAATGGTGATTGCGTTCTGACTTGCGCCCTTTCTACGTGAGTCGCTGAGTGCTTTATTGAAATAAAATTGATTTTAGTAATGAATATAGTCACGATTGGTTTTCAAAGAGAATTCGTTTAGTTATAGTACAACTGAAGTAACTAGATTATAATATATTAGAGAACTATTTAATATTATAAAGATAGGTCATGAAGGTGTTGTTATGTTATATCATGTAGACTGCATATTATAATTTATAAAACACGTTACTACAAAATATTCCTCCGATGTATTGTGATACAGAATGGTTGATCCAAATTGAAACCAATAATAACATTGTTTAGATTTATGATGACTTAAATAAAGATAAGGAAAACAATATACACACAGCATCCTTTGTATGTCAACAAGTAACACAATTAAAAGTTTACCGTATCCCTCGCCGCCTTACATAGAAAATATAATTAAACATCGTAATTTCAACGACTTACCAAATATTTCAAAGAGCGTCAGTTAACTTAGTAAATACAAATTCGGTATCCCACCCTAAGACAGCCAACAAAAGGTTGAAACAATCGCGTTCGTTCCGCCTTCATTTACATTAATATGAGATTTCCCCGAGTAATAATACTTTATATTTATTCAAAATCACGTTAAATATAATGTAGATCGGTTTTCGAGTCAGTGAACAAATTGTATGAATTCAACATAAGCTGTCTACACACTGATCTCTTGTGTTTTGATATTTACATCAAAGGACGAAGTTGCAAAGAATCTTTTATTTTGCCATTATAAGTTAAGTTTTAAATATTATTAGTAATTCTGACAAACTCATAAAAAAGAAAGGGCCTAGACCGTGAGCTTAGCGTGCTTCAAATGTCCTGTTTCACGATAAACGAAGTGAAATAATAATCTATAAGACTATTCAGCTCAATCGGGTTAGTTTTTCTTATTTGTATTTCTAGAAAATACGAACTAAAATCTATTCTAATAAGAATTTCATATAACATTACAATTATAAACAGTTTTTCATATTTTTACATATCAGACAAAATATGATTTGCATACTAAAGCGCGTGTGTAAAAAAACCTTACAAATCTTGTTAAAATTAAGGATTTAAATTTACGAAACGTCCCGCAGCGAATAGGTAAAACGAAATAAATATGAATATGAATGGGAAATCAGACAAGTGCTGCGGTAACGGGGTTCGAATTATTAACTTTTGGAGTGGCCGAGTACCGTCGGTAACCTCTCGAGGGCGTCTAACAAGCTTGTCATAAACGTTAGCTTTCTTTGCGAACTTATACGAGTATCTTGTTAACTTATTTTTGGAATACTCGATTACAATTTTTTTATTATTATACTCTTGTTATAAAGAAATGTATTTAAGTATGAAATAAATTCGAATAAATTAATCTAAATAAAACATAAAAGTGAATTTGCTAACGCTACCATTGGCAGACATCTCAAAATGAGGCGACTGGACTGCTACAGTGGAGACAATTTGCTCGTAGCCTCGCTACGATTTGGAAACGTATAATTTGGGCTTAGCAAGGGCCCCCAGTTGACCGGGCGCGCTACGAATCTCAAGTGCCTACGAGGTACGGGCTACGAACATTATGTACGCTACAGCTACATCTACGAATGTTACGTTTTAATATTTTATGCTAGGTACTTGTAAAATTTTAACCGATAAATTGGTGGTTATTGAATTTAGGCAATAAAAAATTGTTAAAGTCTGGAAATTCTTGAGAATATAAAAAAAATTCTTCGATTAAAAAATCTGCTTTGTAAAGCGATAGTTCTTACCACATAAAATGAAAGAAAGGTATCGAAATACGCACCAGGTTTTCTTCCATAAATAAAAAGTATATTCTTAAATTGGGTATATATCATCCATCAGTATTTAATGTTACAGGTAAATAATATCCTCGAGGGTATAGTGCGAACAGTTTAACTCACATCAATATTCAGGTTCAATCCTTCTTCTTAATTGTGCGCAGTAACAAAGAATGATCGAATGACAAATTTACTTTACATTTTACAAGAGAAAATCGCTTTCATTCCATTGAGTATTCATGCTTTGAATGCAAAAGCTATATTTTTCATTCATTTGGCCAGACTATAAAATTGCGTCTCCCAAAAATTTTAATGAGTTTTTCATTGTTACCGAAACCGAGACAGCGTGATTTAAGTGCGGGAATCGATTTAATTGTATTTTTAAAAGCTTTTAACGTTATACACACTCATATAACGTATAGTTGGGATTCTAAAGTTAAAATTTTACAGAAGCAATTGTTACTTTAATTTTAAGCTATAACAACAAAAGCTCTTTTTCACATCTATTACCTACCTACAGAATGAATTGTAACATATTCACGTCCTTTTTTTGGTATTTTCACCGTAAAATAAACTCAAGATATTCCTGTTCCTTAAAAAATGATGCTATGCTAGTACTAAATATACTTTATCTTAAAAAACCCCTATTTTACATAATAAGACTATTTGTACATATCTCTTGTATATAAATTATTATTTATAGGTAAAATGTGAATACCGTCTGAACCTCGATAAATTATAAGGCCAAGTTAGGTCTTTAGTAACAGCTGTTTGAGCTTAGACGAGGACCAAGTTAATTAGAGCCTTCACTGCAGTCCGGTTGCGGTTTTAATAAGATATTATTAAAACTGGTCACATATAAAGCATGGTTTTGTAATAAGTATTCCTGAAGCTTAATTTAAGAAACTTTGACTAGTATACTCAATACACATAATATAGATAAAGTTTTAGCTTTATAGATAGAGATTGTATGGTAGTAGTAAAAATACACCCATTTAGGCACAATACAGTATAATATAGTAATATACAATTGTACATAAAACCTGTACATTCTTAGTTAGCTCTTATTTATAAACATTAGTTATTTGAAAAATATTTTAACTCTAATAAAAATCAAAATTTGAGATAAAATGCTATAAAATGATTTCTGAATTAAATCTCATACAAATAAACTAATATTGAAACTAATATAGCAAAATACCCAAATAAGAATTTCCTCTACAGACGAAACCGTAAAACCTTTCATATGCAATCTCAATCAATACCCGATACATCGAGACAAGTAGCGCGCCCCGGCGCCACCTGCGGGGTGTCAAACCACCCTTATTAACTGACACGTTTCTAATTACTGCACATCACCTGCGCTTGACGGCGAGATATTTAAATACCATATTTAACAAACTGTGTATATATCCCTCAATGAAGATTCGTTGGGATATTGTTGCTTACTTTATTAGTAAAACCTAAAAGTCTTTTTGTTATGTTCTGTGTTTTATTACAATATTGATTATTATAAAAGAAAATATACATATTTTGGAATGGACATTGAATTAACAGTATCCTATAACTTCTTAATGTTAAGATATTTATTGTGTTTTCTCACTTCCAAAATAAACGCAGGCTACGTTACATACCCATACTTTTTTAATAATTTCTTGGCTCTTTTTCGAGAAAATTCTATTCCAAGAAGCGACAAAATAATCTGATACTTGCTATTATTAATTTCATGGCTTGTTTAAAAAATCCATTCCAAGAACCAACACAATAACCAATCGCTTAAAGATCAATTTTCCTTAAATTAAAATCCTATACAGTAACGAGCGTTTGGGCAAGTAACATCGAAACACATTGATAACTCCCACATTGTCCCTGACTCTGTGTTCAAACATTCAAAACTTTGCAGACGATTTCGATCCGAGAAGCTATTCGGACACTGCATACAATTGTCTTTATTTATCACTTTTGATATATTGTTGGAAAACTTCCATAGTTCTGTAAGTACTTGTTACCATATTGGTTTTGGGATACGACGTGGAAAGTTGTTCGTTTAACTTTAACCATATTCAGATTCAATTTTAACATTATTTGTATAAGTTACACAATCACACAATCTATACGTATAAAATAAAAATTAAAACACACATTAGGTATACAAATTTTATATCGATACGACTAATTTAATGTAGTTTACGTATTTTATTTATATCTGAACATATGAACACTTACCTAGTATGATGGCAATATAAAGGACATTTTCAACATCATTACAAGGAAAAAACTTTATACTTAAAACTATTAAAGTTCAAACTATTGTCCGATGTGACCCCTGCAGAGGTGTGAATGCAATCCGGATTTCTTTGCCTTTATGTTACCACTTAAGTACAAAACAGCGTGTAAAACGAACGCAGATATAAAATTTATACCGGTATTATAAAGCATGAAGCGTGGATAATATAAAAACTCAGATAAAGGATCAATGATTCTATTATCTATTGTTATAAACGGCGGATTTAACAAAGAAGGGCGTTGAACCAGTTTTCGGCCCTTACAATCCCCTTTCACGGCCCGCTACCTTCCAAGCTATTATTCTAAGAATTTTATTCTTGTTAATTAAGAATTGGTTGAAGAGATAACGAGATTATCTCACGGTATTTAATTGGAGATTGGTGTTTAAAGGAGCGTTTAACAAAGTGAAAATCACTTGACAAGAAAATAAAGAGAAAATTTATTGAACAAATCCAGAGAATTATTGGAAAAGAAGAGTGTAAACTAACGTAAAATAGCGTAATTATTTTCTAAATAAAAACACCATTCGTCGTTATTAGCACATATTTATTTTGAAATAACTTTTTTTGTGTTTAATTTATATATTTCACATTAATTGTTGGACATACTTACCTACCGTGTTTTAACTATTATAAAATTCTTTTAAAATTGAATTTTTATTATTATTAAAATTTCCATAAAATAATAAAATTCATGGTGACCTTGCCATTCCAGCTGTAGAACGCAGAGCTAATTACCAGGGGCCCATAACAAGGAGGAGGTGACTGCTAAGAAGAGCCGTATTGATTAACTTTCACCATCACTCGAGGTCAGCTGCGCGCGGCTGCACTAGGCCAGTAGTGCATTTGCAGCATAGTCCATATTGCGCCTCGTATTGCATCCCACGTTATGCAACCCACCCAACTTTCTACTAAGGAATTTCAAAATCGACGTAATATTTTTTGAGACGAAAGTTATCTACAAGAACAAAAGAAAAATCAAACAAAGAGTTTTATGAGCAACCATAAAAATACCCAAAAGTGTGAAAAAGTTGTGTTTATATGTGTGTGTGATTAGTATTAAGATGTGATGTTGGTTGCGTAAGTATAGTGTAAGTCGTAGCCATTTTTTTACTTACTAGCTTTACAAAAATGAGCCTTATGTTAAAGCCTGAAAATACCAACAAACTTCAAAAACAAATTAGAACCTTTTCACTATTATTGTACGTAGGTAATACAAATACAACATTCAGTGCTACGCATAACTCAGTATAATTCTATAGGACTACCAGAATCTACCAAATTTTGATACATCTTTGTTTCTGATAAGCGAATATTGCCATCGCTTCTCTTCCGTTTTACACAGACCTTATGCATTGGGTCAGTAGAGATTTCGCAATTTTATTTTTTATAGTTCTTACAAAATATGCCTGAAGTTCATTTTCTATAATTATTTATAGGTAAATAGATAAATTAGTTAACTATTTTAAAATTATATTTGTTCGTTCGAGTTTTTAGATCTACTAGACATACTATTTTTATTTTATCATAAATGTTCATTTATATACAAGAATAAAAACAGTAAATTTGCCTTCAGTATTTTGAAAACGTTAGAATTAAATTACATGAAAAACTAGTAATATTCGTACATAGTAATACCTATGTCCTACACATAATGTAAGTTTCTTTGAAGTGCAATGCAATTTAATTTCAACCAATGATTTCATATGCATAGTGGGTTCCAGCATCAAATAGTGTTAAATTTCCATTTAGAGACATTCAAGCAATTTATTTGAGACGGAAACGCAATACGATGTAAATCCGATTTTCACAGAAAAAGTAAAAAGGTTGCGGACTTTGGAATATAGTGAGCTGGGAGCGTCTTTGTGAATACTTTCATCATTTGTGTTGCATAAGATTTAAATAGAATAAGTTGAAATTGAACCTTATTGTGTTTTGTGAAGGTGTTTCAGACTAAGGATATTTTTAATAAATATTTTGAAGTGAATATATAGGTAATCTGTATTTTTTATAGTTCATTTTATTGAGCTATGGTTGTTCTTTGTTGTAGACCAGGATTGTTAAATAGTTTATAGTCTATCGAAGAAATATAGACGTAAATGAATTATATCGGTATTCTCCGTGTGGTTAATCCATTAATAATCAATTGCTAATACAAACGGTGTTACAATTTTAATCCTAAATGTTTCAATTTATAATATGTAATAAATTAATGAATAGTACAGTTGTAAAGATCAGCTTTGTTTTTTTATAAGTTGCTCGAATGAATTCTCATTCGCATATTAATTGTGCAACATAACTTAAATAATTATTGTGAATTTTTTTGAATGTTTGCTCTAGTAATGTTTATTATTGACCATTTTTTCCCCTACAGAACTGAAATATAAAATGAGTTTTATAATTCAGTATATTTATTAGTTTAATCAATTTAGCTTCGTTTAAATTTCGATCTTAATCCGATTGGCTTAAAAAGCCATTTGAAATGGTATTTTGCGATTCACAGTAAAGCTTTTACATTCAACGTTTGCATGTCTAAACCGTCGTGAAATACGAGAAACTTGAAATAAACAGAAGTTGAGTGTAAATGCTAAAGTTCTCATCGTAAATCATCCAAGATTATCTTTGAATACGTCTATGTTGGTCTGTGAATGAATAATTTATAGTGACCTGCTATAGTGTAGAATTACCTCATATGAGACGAATGGTCGTGTTTTTGGCGGTTTCACATAAAAAGTGACGCTCATAAAAATCTTGTTTATAAGCCATGCATATCAGATTATAAGCTGCTATTGTATGTTATAAATATTAAAGTTCTGCTTAGTGGGTATTAAATATTTGTGAGATATGTATAAGATTTTTTAGATTTATCTAAATTGTGAAATTTGAAGGTTCTTGCACTTTTAGTTGTGATATTACTTACTACTTTTATTTTATTTACTATTACTTTTATTTTAATTAATAAATGTTACATCTTAAATAATTTATAATTTATATCATTGTTTAGTTATAGAATTTGACTGTTATATTGCTTTTAAAATTGCGTTGAAATTGTGGTTGAAATGTTACGATATTCTCTGTGACAACTAAGATTCTAAATTTAAAAGTCTAGGTATTTGAATATAATTTGCTCTACTACGAAGATAGTTTTAACAATTTTTTTTTCATTACAATCATTTTATTTACGGAGAAAGTTCTGCAGTACAATTAATGTATATTCTGTAGCCGAGTTACCATATATATTATTAATTAAATTACAACTACCAAGTTATATGAAACGCGAGTCTAATTACAACTCATAAATTCAAATAAACGCGTGTAAATAATATTTTGAAAGCATTTTTAATAACAATCATGACAAACGGCCACAAAACGTAGATTTATCTCCGCGGCCACGTGCATCCGAATGCTTGCTTCTAAAGCGATTTTTGCATGTAAGCTGAAATTTATGAACAACGAGCCACTGATAAAAATTGTATCGCCTACGGTTTATTTATTGCTTGTTTTCGCTTTTTATTCAGTAATCTTTATGACGGGCCACATTAACATCTCTAAGTCTAAATGTATTTCTATTTTCGTTTCAATTAAGTCGTGTACATTCTTAAAAGCACTTTAAGCGTTTCAATCATCTGGTACGAAACAATTATAGTTTAATTTTCTTTTATTCAACTAAAATAGAAGAGAGTACTTAAATAATTGGCTGTCTAATTTAACGTATCTTATTTCAGCAAACAAGTTAGGGCATTTGCAGGTTTTCTAGGGATTTTCATTGTGGCCTCACAGTCTGCGGCTCCGATTGAAATTTTTCGAGTGGAAGCGACAGGCTTTACTCGAGCGTGAATTAATATTTATCTAGAAGCGAGATTTATATATTTTTATACGTTTAATGCACGCATCGCTTAAGTGTTTGTTGTTTAATTTAATGTACGTTTTAAAATTTATTTAACATTCATTTCTAAATTAAAATTGTGTTATAATAAATTAATAACATAACAAATAATTAATGGTCTTGTCTTTATATTAAATTTTATCACAATAAACTTTTATATACCAATACCTAAACATACTATACAAAGTAATCACTCGTTAGTGCTTTTCAACATATCTTTCTAACCACTTCATACACATACACATAAATAAAGACGAGAACATTCCAGTCCTTTCCAGAACCACTAATTCTAAACCCAAGTACTTCGAGGCTTGAACACAATAAATAAACTGTTGGGACATGCCGCTGCTGTCTGCAGTGCTGGCAATTGAAATTTTATCCTAGCTTTATACACATCGCTCCCAATAAAATGGTATAAAATAAACAAAATATCCCAAAGCACTCGTACCTACTAGATGGATTTAAAGGTCCGATGTTTATGAATATTACCTATGTTTTTGATATAGATTTGTGAGAAGGGTGGAATGTTTGTACGGAGACTTTGTAGAAGAAAATGTTATGAGCTACTGGAATGAATGTAAATTAGGAATTATTTAACGAATCTGTTTTCGCAAGTCTGCTTTGACTTAACGTAAATAGATATTGTAGGCGCAGTCGCTGCCAATATTAAATTTCATAGTAATTATTAATTTAATTTCAAAGTCTATTTTAGTACCAGTAGGAGTAAATTTCTTGATCTTCCGAATAATTTTATATAGCATATGACTATTTTTCCACATTTTGTGTTAAGAGCTGTAATAAAGAATATCAAAAAGTGTAAAACATTAATTATTCATCTCTTAAACATCAACGTGATTTACTTAAAAAAACAAATTATTACGAGTACCTTAAATCAAATAATATTATAGGTACCTAACTACCTAATATCAATTATACCAAGCTTACAAGTACACTGCGAATACCTGATACTAACTGCGTAATAAGCTCGCTATTCAAAAACCAATTACATTAGCAATCACTAGCCTAATTCAGAGCACAGTTAGCGATCGTCACTCGAACATTCATAATGAATGATAGCTTATGGGCCCTCTTCACAATGGACAGCGTTGGCCCAACAAATGATAGACAATGTTTGCCGCTATTAGGTATATAGATATATAGCTTACGAATAAACATCTACAATGACCTTGCTTAAATGTCTATGACCTGCTTAAATGTCTATGATCGTCGTAATCGCCGTAGTGGCAGCAAACATTGGCAATCATTTGTTGGCCCAACGCTGCATTGTGAAGAGGACCCTTTAAAATCAATGTACTTACTGAATAACCATGTGATACAAACTGCGGTATGCTTCAATGTGCTTCATTTGAAATCTCTGCGGGTCGATGTTATCAGCTCATAATGGAAGTAGCGAAAAATATAAAGGTACGTTTTGTTGAACCAATACGGAGGTGTCGACGTTATGAGAACAAAAGGAGAAATATTAAGAAATTTTTAGGCTTATGTAATAAATTTAATGGTATTTTTTGCTTACTATTAATGAAGTTTCTGTGTAAATAGAGACCCTCGATTAATTAGGGAAACGAGTGTATCGTCGAATCGTTATACTCATAGCAATGCTACATATCCGAAATCCTTTGGAGAAATTTGACGGTACCAAATTTACAGTCATATACTTGTCAGGGATCTAAGTAAAATACTTTTTTTAATTAGATTATTCAGGTCAAAACCAATATTAATTACATCAGGGTTTAGTAACATTTGGCAATATTAATGTACATTATGTGAGTTTTTAAATTTGTATCATATAAAAAACATATAAAAATACTAAGTAAATAAATATCTAAAAAAAACTACAAACTATTAATAATTTTTATTATTGTGGGTGACACCATCTCTTACGATAATCTTGGATGATTTATATTTTAGTGTCATAATAATATAGTCGTGTACTGCTTACCTTCGTCACGATAAATTTACCGAAAATTTACTCATTTTACGTAAGCTCTTTTTGTAATAACCTTTTATATTATTATTTAAAGAAAATACGTTCATTTATTTGGAAATAAAACACTTTGCTTGATTGATATTTTCCATTTCGTAGCTAATATGTTCAGACAGATAATAATGTCTTTTCACAATGATATTTATTGAGAATTCTGCATTTATAGTAAATCATAATATAGCTCTCATTATAGATAATGCTATCTTTATTAATTTATAAATAGAAAGGTCAATTATTGCTTCAACACATTAATTATATCAATGTTATTTATTACCTGAAGCTACATAAGAATTAAATGATAATGAAATTAAATGAAAGAAAGTAAAGCATTTTTTTATGAAAACCTTCGAAAACCCTTATTTTTAAATACACTCCAACTCGTGAAATGTTACTTACATTTCACGAGTTGGAGTAAAAAGGATAAAAATATCAATGTACTTTCCATACATATTAACGTACTGCGAAAGTAATTTTCTTTATAAATAAGTAAATCCTTTATCGTATAAGTTGCTATTTCAGTCGGGAAGCAGAAATCGGATAAAATATTCCGTTGCTATCGGTAGTCTATTATGCGTGTATTGTGCTCTTGATGTATGTTTTCGTAACATTTCGCGGGTGATTTTGCCTTAAATTTGACGTTCGTGAGCTCGGGCATGGTACAAAATGTACTATATATAATGGTAGGGGGGACTATTCTGCGTTGAAAATCAGGTGACGTCGTGATTGATGTTAGTTATTTCGTTTAAATCCGACATTCTGAAATGGAAAGGGCTGTATGAAATATTATCGTGCACTACATTTGGGATAAAGACGCGTTGAATACTTTTATGTAAAACTAGATTTCCAGCCGCAGTTTCGCCCGCGTTTTCAAAGAATAACCCGCATAGTTCCCGTTCCTGTAAGATTTTCGGTATAAAGCAGCCTATGTCTTAGTCTGGGTCTTCAGCTACCTACATACCAAAAATCATTGTAGTCGGTTCAGTAGTTTGTGTGTATCGTCCATCCATTCTCACAAACTTTCGCATAATATTAGTAGGATACATTAAATATTTTTTTAATAATAAATACATAATACGGTAGAAATGTTATATTCTGATACTCTTTTTTATGACCCCATCAACTCCATAAATTAAAATTATCTTCACTTCATATACTGGCATAATATTACAGTTCTCATCATAACCTTATTAGAATATTGCGCAGATGCGTTTTTATAAATAAAATGAAGCTTAATGCAAATTACCAATCCATTGAAAGTAAACTATGTAATAAAAGCAAATTCGCGCAATCTCGGAAAAACAATATTACCATCAATCACATTATTATATGACTAACTGTTATTTTATGAGCCTCTAATGGCGCGATAAGGATATTTTATTATTCCCTAATGCCTTATACCTGTCTTACGACGTACGAGAGATGTGTTATGGCTATCTATTGAGCCACAATTTCGCATAATGGATCTATCTTTATTGTCGATTTGGAAGTAATGGCGGGTATACGTAATAATTTGTTTCTGCCCATTTGATAAGGCTTCGCTGGTGGTCCGTGTAATGGAATCGACCGTCAAAATGTACACTACATTTGGTTGGGGAATTGACAAGTTCATTTTCTGTTTTGATTTTTTTTAATATGCGTGTAATGGTATGCGTGTGCGTGTATGGTATATTATAACGATGTGAGAAAGTTTCGTTCTCTAGATTAATCTATAAGGTACAACGAAAGTTAATAAGGGCCGGAATCAATTAAAGGAGGGTAATTTATTGTAGTGCATTTTATGTCATTACTAGCTTCCGCCCGCGACTCCGTCCGCGCGGAAAAATTAAGAAAATTTTTTTTTTACGTATTATTTCAGGATAAAAAGTATTTCATTTTGTGCCCAGGATAATAAGGTATAATTATACCAAGTTTCATCGAAATCGAACCGTTAGTTTTCACGTGATGTCTGAACATACAGACAGGCAGACAAAAATTTTTTTAATCACATATTTGGGTTTGGTATCGATCCAGTAACACCCCCTGCTATTTATTTTTTCAATATTTTCAATGTACAGAATTGACCCATAATTGACCCATAATTATTGCAATTAGGTAGGTCACAAAGTAATACATGTATTAATACGAATGGAATCTTACAATAATGATATAATATTATAACAATAAATTAGTTCACGATGATCTCATTAACATTCAAAAACACAAACACCATTCTCAGTACCATCAAAAAAATGTTATGAAATTAAAAATATACCAACAAGTATCGTTCCGCCCCACGCTAGTATGTGCCGGCACAAACAGCAGAACAATCACAAAGCGCTACACAGGTACGTATGCGGAGATGAAACCGCTCGCAGACCATGCAAAATAATAAGAATAAACTTTTGGATTATTTCATTATGATGTGGTGTTTATGTGATTTAAGATTGGTGTGCAGATTTTATGTGATACTAGTGTAGTATAAATAATTAGGACGCAATACAAATATTACTTATTTCATACTTTACTACATAATACTAAATTCAAAACCCATATTCTAATTTGTCAATTAACATTTAATTAGACCAAACTACATACACCATGAACAGATATGATGCGATGTAATAATTCATTGATAAATGTTAAAAAAACCGCAATCACAAAAACTTTCAGTATAAAAAGTGAATCAAACATTATTCCACAATTACGAAAAAATGAACTCAAATATAAATCACGCGTTACATTCTTTCCGTTTAATCTGCAAGTTTTGCATATACGCTCACGCAGACGCTATTGATTTTGTCTGTGTTAGGGGGACAGCCTGATAATCATATTATACTGTATTTTAAATATATTGCAAGGGGACGCTGTATGTACCATTACATATTTATATAATTTGACCTTGAATTCACAACCCTTGTGCAATTAATTTCGGCCAGTTAATGGGGATCGTAAGGGGTGGACTGTCAATATTGATCATGCAATGGTTTAGTAGCTTATTTTAAAGAACAAGTGTTTTAGATTCGCTGGTTTTCATTTTGTATTTTTATGAAATATCTACTAATTAGGTGATTCAATGATTAAACTCTACAATTTCTATATTTCGGGTATGAAATTAATATATTTGTCTATTATTTTGTTCTATAGTTTAGGACCTGTTTCGCACATTTTATTATATTAGTAACGTTTTAAAATCAATTTAAAATTAATAAAATAGAGGCGAATTTTCAATAAACGAGTATGATTGTATATTTATGTTCGCTTACTCTTATAAAGTATCTTCCTTCTTGTGCGAGTCTGATTCGAAAATTACTCTGTCGTTTCCGACAGTGGTTACCAATGGCTATTACATTATGCTTATTTCTACATGTGGAGCTCAAGTCCCTTCGTTTTTTAATCATTGAGGGCGAGCTCCTAATTATACAGCCAAATATTAAATAAGTATGGTGTAATGTGTATTGCTTCTTAATAATCAATAAAACAAACTACCAGCAAGGTGTGAACGCGAAAACGCTGAAAAAAATTTCGTTAACATTGAGTTTTCTTTGCAAACGATATCCAAAAATCTTAGGTAATACAAAGTTAACACAGGTGAAACTATGTTTTTTGTTCCTTCCACTTTCACCGTCATATTATATTGTAACTAGCTTCCGCCCACGACTTTGTACGTGCATCCCCGTTTTTCCCCGTTCCCGCAAGAATTTCGGGAAATCCTTTCTTAGCGGATGCCTACCTTCTAACATCTACCTGCATGCCAAATTTCAGCCCGATACGTCCAGTGGTTTGGGCTGTGCGTTGATAGATCACTATATCAGTCACCTATGAGTTTTATATACATATATAGACTTATAATCTTTTGGAGGATAGTCCTCTCAAATACATATCTAAAATTCATGATGGGAATTTCATGTAAAGGTACGATATTTCCCTCTTTATAACGTAGTTCTATTTTCTTATAAACAAAATAACAATAACAACAAAATGAACATCGTTATCAATTCATTAAGCGACCAACACGTAATAATTAAACCAGAAATGATTTAATCCCATAAATAACAGCGTAATACACATTACGGTGTTCCAACATTAATTTCGCGACTCGCGAGCCTAGTAACGCGCCCATGGCCTGTCTATTCCACGTTCGTGCTTGTCAAATTATTAAATTAGCGGCTCGCGGCTTTGGGGCGCAAATTAAACGGGAAGTAGCTACAAATCAACGCCATTCACGTGTATTCATTAAATATTAACAAAGTTTCTTAACATGTGCTCGCGACTCGTGCTATGATTTTCTTATGTTACGAGCTAAGGCGCTTGTCGGAGAGCAAGCGTGCTCTTAGCTTTCGTGGCAGTAGGCAGCGATTTTTTATATTTAAACATATTTATCTTGAGCTAATAAAACAAATACCTTGATAGTATTTTTATTACAAACAATTAGTCCTCTTTTAAATGATTGTGATTAGAAATTCAGAGGAAAGTGCGTAGAATAAAATTAGTACTTACATCCAGAAAACATTAGAATAATGCTCACGCGCATATCTAATTATACCCGGTATCTATGCTGCGTACTTTTAATAAATTTCCAGAATCAAAGCTTCTTTTTTTATGTATTTCGTCTAAAAATTACTTAATTTTAAAATATAGTAACGATAAGAAATATATTTAGGTAACATAATACCTGAATTGAACATTATAAATCGACTGACGAAAAATTCGTAGAACTTAGCGTAGCACTTACCTACAACAAAATGTAATAAAGCCTTTTCTTTTCGTTTATAATATTAGTAAAATAGTGCGTAAGTAAATAGCAATTTATCATAAATATACCATAGGTACCATTACCTCAAAGCATAGGATTAAAAAAATTATTACTACTATTTAGCAGTAATTTTGTAATTTTAGTAAATGTTATGTTCTGTTTATTACAGTGAATTAAACCTATTCAAGACATGCATCTGATTTTATTTTTGCTAGTATTAATTATATTAGCAAGGCTTTGTTTCTGTAGTTATTATATTATAATATATGTAAGTCTAGTAATAATATGCTACATTATAAACCATTACTTCAAAGGTTTTGGTAATGAAATATTACGCTGGTCAAATGTGGATTCGTAGATACGGTATGACATTGATTTACAATATTAAGTTAACCGTAACGTCAATAACATAATATAAAACTAAATCTCTCTCTAATATAATATAAAAATCTAAATCTTTAATTCCCCAACTAAATCTCCACCATATCTTTCGCCCATCTCCCGATCAAGCGTCACCCTTACACACCGTATCTCGCGTATACCTAATTACTAATCGTGATTACATACGCGCCGCTTTACCGTGTTTACTTACAGTGTAATTAAGGCAACTTAATCTAAAACGCTCCCGACGCTCATACAAAATGCAGTCCCCGTCAAACGGATGCCTCTTAACGGTTGTGAAGGTGCATCGACGAGCTAATTAGAAAAGGGAATCTGTACAGGTTTTATTAATTGAGTTTTAGATCGAGCTTGTTCCGTACAATATTAATGGAGTTATAATTATATGAACGCGACTTTGTTAAACTTTGGCTATTCAATTTATGTCATGTATTAGGTAATTGTATTTTTATTATAATCACTTTCTAATTTCTGTATTTCATTAGAGTACTAAAAATATTGTAAAGACAACGGACATGAGAAGGGACAAATATATTTTGTGCTTCTATTACCTATACTTAAACATCCATTACTAGATCCAGTTCAAAATATTAGACATCAACTGAAGGCTGAATGTATAATGCTACCAAATAAACTTTAATTAAATTTAGTATCAAACAATTTCAAAATTCTAAATCTCCTTAATCGAAACACTATCTACAAACGCTCACTAAATATCAATTCGTAATTAAAATAGCGCTAGATCGACTCAAACCTCACACCTCCACGTCACGCTTCGTTAGTCACGACTAAGCCACAAACACGAGATTCTGATTCGATTTCACAATCTCGATATCCTCGTAAATCCTAACTAGTGATGTGATTTACGCTAATTTCATTTTGTGACGAGTCTTAACGCATCTTAATTATGCTAAGGCACTGTGAAAGCTGTGGAGCGGTTATTTATGTGAACGGAGTTGTGTTTTGTTTGTAATGAGCGTTTTGTTTTGTATTTTGGCGTGTTGGTTATATGTGTGTGTTACTTTCTCTTTAAATAGTAAGAAAATTTATAGCAAAACAATCCATATCAACTCGGCATTAATTTAAGATCGTGCATATGTTTATTTTAATATTATTTATAATCAAAGCAGCACTTAATATTAAATGTATTGAAAGAAAGAGAATTTCAATTTTCAAGGCAATTTATTGTTAGCTCTACGACTTTTAGACTATTCCATCTAGAGCATCTTAAAATAAATTTAAAATACGTTCAAGTATTAAAATATGCGCAAAGCCGAATTACTTTTACAAAAACCCCATTTTCTATGGCACTTAGAAATAAAATGCACATTCATTTCGCTTTGAGTCTTACCAAGACACTCTTAAAGAAAATTTTTATAACGAGATGTATTCCCTGTGGAAACTATAAACCTGTAGAATAAAAATTTATTATAAGAAAGTACACGAATAATAGGATCCAATCTTAGACGCAAGTCTACGGCAAAAAGAACGAAACTTTATCGTGGCATATTGCGGCAAAGTCGCAAACAAAAATCGAAATACTAATGGAAAAGTAATACTAGAAATTTGATGCAAAACTCTGTGTTATTTTCCTGCGATGCATATTTTGTGGGACGTCTGGAGGGATTGATGGGATACTTATTGTCATTTTATTCAGAATCTTCATCTCTGCCAATGTAACTCACGTATACATTTCAAATAAAATATGTATTAACAAATCTTCTTATCTACCTTTGTTTGTCAATCAAACTTATCTTGTAAGTTTACAACAGTAAGAAACTACATTATAATCTGATATTAACTATAATATTTATTTTTTTGTTTTATTCTGGGCTGAAAGCGTACGCGTAAATACCCAACTGAGTATAGCATAGAGTTATTTTCTTGAAGATATTTTCTTATATTTGACTTTGCGCGAGTATTATATATTTAGAAGTGAAATACTTTTATACGTATTCTTAATGCGATACAGAGGATATTATTTAATACTCTTATTATATCTACTAGTTTCACATTGGTCAATTTTTTACAAAGTGAATTTTCAACAGCATGCTACGGTGCGTAGCGTTGCTACGTAGAGAAAAAGGAAGCTATGTTCCTTTCACTTTAACTTAGAAACTACTTGATCGATTTAAAAAAATCTTGTATAGTGCCAAAGCTTCCGAATAACATAGGGTTTATTTATCTCGTTTGAAAATAAAAGCATATAAGTACCCAAGGTTATACCTAATACCTATATTCGAAGAACCTAGAATGAAGAATCCTAGAACGAAGTACCTATAACACCAAAAACTTTGACATTAATTAAATTAACAATCAAATTAAATTCAACATATAATTATAACGAGTTCATTACAGTAATGATGTTAAAAGTAAAAAATGTTAAACGCCCTCGAGTTGTAGAGTACTTCACACCTATTTAATATCTGTTTGAGCATAAATATTCGCATTTAAACGTTTATTAATTATTATATTGCGTCGTCACCTGCTTTTGATATGTTAACACCTTTCGCCCTTGAATTTTGGTCTTTTATTTTTACACTCGACACCATTGCACGTATTATGAAGGGTATATTTTTATTTCCATTTTTATAACGAAGCAATTAAATTTTTGCATGTTTTACGTTTTGTTTTACTTACTGGTGACTCTTACTTACACGTTTGTTATGATTTAGAAATAAATAACAATTGATTAAATATATAAGTATAGTAGATTAAAAAAAATATAAATTTACATATTATTATGTGCAGGGGCAATCAATCTTGATAATGTACCTAGAGAAACACATATAACCTAAATTGTAATTGTGTTTAAAACAAAATAATGTTTACAAGTATTCAAAAGCTATAGAGCTACGAACAAGGAGAGATATCTAATATTTAATTTTTGATTCAATCCGATTTTGAGATATTACTCAACTTTGGTTTTCTTCAGTCGCAGTCTCAGTCTTTTTGGTTTGCATACAGAAACAGTATCCAAATCACTTTATCAATCTGAAATCTAACAGCCTATAAACAAGGGCATAATGAAGCGACGCGCTATAACGTCGATGTTTTAATTTCCCGAAAACGCGAAAGTGGTATTAGCGCGAAATCGCACAGATATAAATCTTTTACACTCGTTCCCGGGACTCGTTCCCGGGCTTAAAGAGATCCCCGGGAACGCTGCTAACTCCTACAAGTGCAATTAGCCTCGGTTTTGGAACTCCGTAATCTCGAAGCAAGGTGCTATTTAAATGAGCAAATGGTACGCTCGGAACTTGTTCCAGTAATTGTATATTGTTATAGTAGAAATTTTAATTGAATAGAACAAATTGTGTAAGTTTTGTACTTTTCGGGAACGGTTCAGTTTTATGTGCTACGGTTTGCAGATAATGATTTTGAATTTATGTGGTAAGAATGTAGGAATTGTAAAAATAAATAATTTATATTTCTATAGGCTCATTAACAGCTGTACGTACATCTTATTTAAAAAAAGAGCATGTGTGTGTGAAACTTCTTTGGCAACATTCAAAGATACCAAAATCGTCGCCTTACTTCATGACGTGACGGTGTTGCCATTACGCGACTTTGAAATCTTACTCAACGAACCTAAAGAAGTTTCACTTCAAAAAAATTATATCAATAGTTTTAAACGTTAAAAAATATATTTTTATTCAACAAAATCACAAAGAACAATGTAACACAATTTCAGGCTTATCAAAATAATAATCAAATTTAAGTTCGATAAGAAAACTGTTCATTTTAACAAAGACTCAAGTTCATTACTCAAAATTAATAATCCGCTAAATTAATTTAAATTCAAACTTTCTCTAATCTCTTGGCATTCAAGGTAGGCTCGAATTTTTCATTATACAGGGTGTTATCACGAATTCAATTTATAATATAATTTTATTTATATTATTCATTTTAGAATCAAACATATTATGTTGATTGGATATACTTAGATGGCACATTGTGTTTATCTTTAAGTATTTGTTTATTTTAATAATTAATGTTATTGTGCAAAAAAAATATTGCATTTTTTCTTATGATAACGAAAAAAAGCTACGAAGCTGATATTATAAATGTCATTCACTGTTAAAAACATTATCAATGCAGTGTGTATCGAGATTTTAATTCTTATGAAACCATTGAGAGCTAGCACATAGGCCTATTCTTAATTATAATATTATTCTCGTTTATATTCTTATTGCGACCATGTAAACAATTATTTTGCTACAAATAATAATGAATATGCTCATTTTCGTTGTATTTACGTCTCTACAAAGAACATGTAATTCGTAAACACCCTGTAAACATTAATCAATGAAAGCGGGTTAAAGCGATCGGTGGTAAAACTGCAGAATCAGCACCTCCCTAGTAATATCCATAAATCGTTCAGAGATTCCACTAAATTATAGTTAGACAACATTTTAAACCGAATTTAATATAAAGCCACGCATCGATTGTTCTAACGACTTTGAAATTGAATTATGATCTTCGTATGTAAAGGGTTGCGTGATTTACTTGTTTATTACTTTAAAATGTGTTTTTGGTACATTAACTTGATAATCGTTATTGTTAAATTAATATCGAATTCTTCAACAACAGCAGAATATATTTTGTCTGTAATAAATAATTAAATGTAGTGATATGAAATAAAAATAAAATTAAAATAATTATATTATATAAATTGTTATATAAAACTTTAAATTAACTTGTTACTATAATTAATATATAAATACGTAAACTAAATTACTGTTTAAATTATTCTAATTTTCAATTGGTCTGAGTAAATTTAAACACTCAATTCAAAACGAATATATAATTCGGACGATTCACTAATTAAAACCTATTTAATTAAAGCCATTTCAAATCACAAGATTAAGTTTACGTAAAAATTATATCACGCTCTAATTGGTCTCCTACCAACGTTTTGTCCCCTAAGAAAATATTGGTTTATTTCGTCCCTTTATATCTTCTGTTGTTCAAAGCAGATTAATGTTTGTGCTTGGCTATTTGTACAGTTCTTCATAAAAATGGTCTAAACAGTGATTGTGTAAACAAGGGCTTTATAACGGTTTTGCGTGTATTTATGATGTTATCTCATGTAATCCTTTTTCGCTGTTTGGTCGCTTGAATAATTTATTGCTCATAAAATGATTTATTTTTTATCCCGTTGTTTCTATTTCTGTTTGGGTTAGCAATTTATGCGCTTCTTTATATTGTATTTATGCCTAAACACGAGTGTAACGTCTTGGTTTCACGTTACGTTATGTTTTGCCTGAACAATCATCCAAACACAGACATTTCTTGTTCAAATGCAATCAATATATTGCTGCACAAACATGTTTAACATAAATAAATGTCAACATTTGAAAGAATTCTTCGAAAATTTTCAATTTAAAGTTCACAAGATTAACAAACGTGATCAGAGCTTCATAACAATGCTACGAGAAATCGGAAGAGATTTGAGGAGCGCCAGCAAGGCGTACTGAGCAAATACTCTTTTGTGATAGGACGTCGTAATCTGCCGTCTCGGGCTTTTAATTACTTATTGGAAACTTGTGGCCGCCGGCTGTATGGGACCGTCTCTGCGTTATTGGCAGATTTCAAGACTTCGATGGGCCGTTACTATCGGTTTTCGTTTCGAAGGGAGATTTTATCGAAGAATCGAATCGCACCTCTGACAGTGTGGAAATGTTCGGAACGTGATATCATACATTAATATTAAACGGTATGTATATAACCTCGTTATAATAAAACAAGCAAAATAAACTTAAAAACGTAAAGAAACTAGGTACGTTAAAATATTCATGTTCATGTGAAATATAGAGTTCATTTAAAATTTAAAGTTATCGTTAGTAGTAGTATGGTATAGTAGATACTATATCAATGTTGTGGATTTTGCTGCTAACATTTAGTTTATTATTACTTTCTGTCATTTATTAAGAAAAATTGTCTCCACCTTTTCCATAGAGCATTTCAATAAAACTATTCTCATCTCGATTTCACGCAAAACAAACACATAGTAGTGGCTTTCTATGTCAATACAGGATGTGATTTCGTCGCGTGTCATCTGGCGTGTTGTATTTATCTTCGTGTCATGTTTCGGGTGAAACTTTGTACATAATGTAGTATAATATTATATAGGTATATGTATTCTTTGGGAGGATTATATAACACTGAGGAGATTATATAAAACACGTGATCAGAATAAAATTGATTTATCTACATATTTTCTATGTTTTGACATCGTAAGATTGTAAAAAGCGTCACCAATCACCATAGTAATAATGCTCGACGCATTGCAAGCACTCGAAAAATTGTGATGCGTAATGCGTTGCTTGTAATTTTAAGTTTTTTTTTTTATCCAAATATTCACGATTAAAAAAAAAGAAAATGAACTGTAATTGAAATTGAAAATATTTAATTATTTATTAAATTAACGCAACGATTCTACAATTTATGAAGCCAAATGAATTCGTCGAACAGTCAACATTATTTTCAAAGTTAAAATTCAAAGTTTGGAGTAAATAATTTTAATGAGAGCTGATATTCTTTATATCATTTAATTGAATTTATATTATGTTACACACGAACAAATAATTTCATTAGTCTGAGTGAAAACTTAATTGAAACCACACGCGTTGTTGTTGAAAATAATTAATCTTTGTTAAATTTAATAGAATTTATTTTCTGTCGGTAAATAAGCGTGAATATAATGCATTAACAAATATAATCAAGTCAGGGCAGAGACCTCAAAATCCTTGTTTTTCACACTTCAAAATTCCACGTCTTAAACGTACTTAAACTTTTATTTTTGGTACCTACTTACGCAACGGAAATGGAGAAATATAGTCGACTACCCGCATTCATGTTTTTAACAGGATGCGTTACAAATATTATAGGTTTTTTGTTGTTTATTTTGATATACCTATTTACAGTAACTAAACTATTCTACCTATATTATAGTATTTATCGCGGTCCCTATAGTTAGTACAAACCGATGGTGGCAACGACTTCTTTCAGACGACAAATATTAACATCAAACGCTTTGATCAGACGCAGTCACTTCGTGTCTCACTTAATTAAGTTCAAACAAGCCGTACCTTGAGTGACTGTTCACTGTTTAGTTAACTAACGAATAATTATTTAATTACATGCAAATACTGATTTATAAGAGCCACGGTAATTACTGAATATTCTTCATTCATTTTTTTGAATATCAAAATGAATTGAATAATTATAGCCGTGTCAATAAAATACTCGTAATTAGTGTATGATTTTATCTCTCCATTTTTTATTTACATTTCAGTTTAGGTAGGATTCTCCTTGCCTTTTTAAATTAGTATCAAAATATTTAGAGCTTTTGATTAAGCTCTAAATATTTTCATCATTAGACATATTATAACGTGTTCTGGTTTTATTTGCCAGGCACAGGCTAAAAAATGTCAGTCTGGTACGAAAGACTGATCGCCTAACTTGCTTATAAAATCGATTAGTAAGAAAAATGTTAAATGAACTAGAGGATTCTGTACCAATTTTCCACTTGTTTTTTCGTTAAATTTACTCTACTAATTAATTACTAACAGTTCCACTACAAAAACAGATGTGATCAGGTTTTTTCAATTTCAGCAAAGTACAAAAACGTTTAAGCGCAAACCTATAAATTAAAAAAGACTTATCTTACTTTCTTTTACCTTTGAAATCGTTTGTAATGTATCGCGACAAAGCTTCGCTGAGATTAAAAACTTTGTCTATAGATTTCAGTGCACATTTTTACAAGATATAGGTATATATACTTTTTGCAATTTTTTCAGTTACAAAATATAAAGAAGTGTTGTTTTTTTCTTATTATTTGATGTTACTCACAAGTTTTGCTTCAGTATTTTAAAATATTAAGATTTAAACAAGCATTTAGTATTTCCTAAGTATTCAGCATACATATTGTGTACCGTAGCATTTGCCATTAAAATGTAGTTATTATTTATCATAGCTATTAGTTATTCCCGAATAACTAATATATTTCCAAGATGTTTTACGCAGGTTAATACGAACGTAATAACGTCAATCTATTTCATGCCCAAGTTATTTTGGCGGGATTTTCAGCAATTACGTTAATCGGATTATGTAGGTACAATGCGGTGACGTCACTAAGCAACCAACCACTAATCTTATAGTAATTGCCCCCTTCGGCCTTCCGCGCCTCATATTAAATCCTTAAATTAAATGCGAATCCTGTTAAGTGTTTACGTGTGATATATTGAATATTAGTTATATTGTTACATCATGTAGGAATGTATTGAATTATTTGTAAGGTAAATATTTTTTTTTATTCATAGCTGCCTTCGAAGAGTCTTCATTGTGCTGTACAAGAGGACGATTCAATTTTAATTGCTCAAAATGCTCAATATATTATATTATAAGAATAAATCTCTCTTGCTTTTAGTTGAAGATATAGATATTTAAACCACCCCTTTAAAATAATAGGTAGAAAGGTTTTGTCTCTATATATTTTTGGTACTAATTGAACTTATCGCAAGTAATTTAATTCAGCGACGCTTTAAGTTCACATAAATCCAAAGCAAAGATACATAAATCTTCAAATACATTAGCGGTAATTGCTATAAAACAGTACCGTTCAATATTTAGAAACGTAGACCAATTTATTATTGAAACTGCTATTACATAACAAACTAATACAATATACCAGTTGAAAATCATTGTAACTTCTAATTATAACTCTATTAATAATTATCTAAAATTTGCCAAATTATTTCGAATTTACATTCATTTTTATTCGACTACCTGTATATATACATAACAAATACAGTAATACCTTGCATTATACTATAATATGAAAAATACACTTTTTATTTTATTATCGTATAGAATTTTGTATTAGGCGTACATCATCCTATTAACGAACATTAAAGATGAGGTTTATTATAGACAGTCTCACGTTAAATGGTGCCTCAATATTTTCATGAAAGATTGTACTAAAATTTTCTAAGCGAGGTTTCAGACTACCCAACATAGATACAGGGGAATGTCATTATTCATTGTTTAAAGGGCATGCCAATAACCTGGGAGATGCTACGGGACAGGGCTGTCTAATATAACACTTATAAACAAATACAGCATTTTACAATACATTTTTAAGGGATTCTTGTCATTGTTCTTTGAAATGTGCTTTTGATATACTAACGTAACGTAACGTACTAACTACGTAATGGACGTAAGAATTTATTTTTGAGGGTAAATATTGAGATTTCTTACGTTAAGATTTTCTTGGAATAAGTGGCTCTCTTCTGTATATTATTATCCTAAATGAAATGCTAGCTACGTCACTCAGGAACAATGTAGCTTTCTTTAATGAAATAAATTTTGAATCGATTCAGTAGTTTTGAGTTAATTCCTTACAATCATTTAACACTTTATAATATTTCTTCATATTTAAATCGAAAGAAAAATAACAAAATATTATGGGCAGCCCTACCAACGCCCGTCAGAACCTAGGATACATTTAGAATATACGCATATTCTTCAATACTATATTGATGGTTGCGATTCATCAAAATATCTCTTTCAAAACCATTCTCGTAAAATATATTCGTATTATGTCTGTTCTGTGAGCGAAGTAAATTGGCTATTTGTACGCGTAAGATTATAATACACATGTTAAATATTAAAAATGTTGTATCATTTATCAGAGATATTTTCTGAAACTATGTAATAGGTTATAACATGATATTATTTTACAATATTGAGATTCAGGGAAAATTGTTTATAACAAAATTAAGCACTTAATTATTTTCCTTTATTGTATGTATTATTTCAAAGTAGTTAAGGGAAAAGTTTCATAGTAGTCGGAATATGATCTTACAATATTGAATAAATTTTTAGCTAAAATGTGAATTAAAATTCGTTAAATGACGTTAAAATTGTAGAGACGTCGCTCTCCTAAACACGGCCCCCATTCAACCGAACTTTAAGCGATGACGTCAACAAGCCGAAGTCTTATAGATCAAGAGCCCACGACGGCCAGACTTTCCTTTCTTTCGGAAAGTTGAAAGTTTCTCTGTATATGTCTCCTATACAGATAAGAACGACTAGCGATTATCAAGTTTGGGTTGTGGTTACTTTGGCAGGAAACAGGTAGTAAAGGTGTATGAAATAGTACCTCACTTTCATTATAGTTTAAAAGCTAAATTTTATATATGTTACTTGGGGACCTATAAAAAGACATTACCTTAAGAGCCAGACAGTTTTCATGGTTCTTACATCTAGCCAGACACATTTAAAAAATAACTAACATATCATCAAATTCACATTACTACCTAAAAGCGTAACAAATATGAAATAACCCACTAAAAACATTAGTTAACTATAATTATTAAAAAAATAAAAGTATAATATATAAGTAATATAGTTGTTACTTATCTTTTACTTAGACTTATGTTGATGGAATTTCACGTATCCCGATGACTTTTTTATTGTGTCATCGAGATACGTGAAATTTCATCAACATAAACCCCCGTAAAAGATAAGTAATAACTTTATTACTTATATATTATACTTTTATTTTTTTAATTATTATAGTTAACTAATGTTTTAGTGGGTTATTTCATATTTGTTACGCTTTTAGGTAGTAATGTGAATTTGATGATATGTTAGTTATTTTTTAAATGTGTCTGGCTAGATGTAAGAACCATGAAAACTGTCTGGCTCTTAAGGTAATGTCTTTTTATAGGTCCCCAAGTAACATATATAAAATTTAGCTTTTAAACTATAATGAAAGTGAGGTACTATTTCATACACCTTTACTACCTGTTTCCTGCCAAAGTAACCACAACCCAAACTTGATAGTCGCTAGTCGTTCTTATCTGTATAGGAGACATATACAGAGAAACTTTCAACTTTCCGAAAGAAAGGAAAGTCTGGCCGTCGTGGGCTCTTATATTATTAGGTGGACCTGCAAAAATAAATAATCAGTTTATTAACTAGGTACATAATATTATACTGTAGAGCAACAATTTGATTTATATTTATTCAAAAAATCATAAGGTAACATAGAGTTATCCATAAAAACATGTTCTCGATAATCGATACATAACAGATATTTTGGGAATCCAACATTTCAGATAGCATCTTGAAATCAGTTTGACATGTCAACAGTTTGGCTCCTCAGCGCAACAGGCGCACTTAACGAAATGACAAAACCAACTGCGACTTAACCCTAGTGGAGTGAGGCATTAGACACGCTTCATTGGCCTCTCAAGCACTGATGGAACTGATTGGCCAGCTTTGCCAACAATAGCCAACGTTTGCGACGAACAAAGATCTACAAATCGAGAGACAAAACGCATGTTCGAATTCCAACTCTATCTCAGCATGGATGAGTTCAATTTGGGTTGGAGATAATTCGAGCTATTTTCAATGTCGGAAAAGAATCAATGCATCTGCTTAGTCGGATTTCATGTTTCATTGATTGGCATTGTCAAGAGTCGTAGGGGGCGGACGTTGTATAAACCGAATGGCTTTCGAGAATAGAGACAATTATTTGATAAGCCTCGTATATCAAATATCGATAAGTATGTTTGATCCTACTTTTCTTTGATAAAAATGGGAAATTGTCGAAAGGGATTTGTGATTTGTTTTGACTGAATATAATGTGTTGTAATATTTTGTAGATACTATATTCACATATTTAATTGGATACTTATAAATTATTTAGAAAAATAACATTTTAGATAAACCTAGTAATTTAAAGGGATTAAATAAATGTAAGATATAATTATTGAAATAGTTACTTAAACTCAATGCTAAGCTCTCAAAATATAAAATTAATAATAAAATTATCATAGCATTAAAGGCAGGCTTAAAACTTAAGTAACTTTCTAACATATTACACATTAGCATGCACGAAGACGAACTCCATTAAATATAAAACTATAATATCAGACAAATAATTTATATAGAAACCTCGTTAATTTTTTATTTAAATCTTCGCAAACATTGCGTAAATTATATCTTTAATGAAATTTTAATAAAGTGAAGTGAGATCTCGAGACTATAGTCCATTGACTCAAGAATAAACTTGATCACACCGAACTTAGACTTCAAACGTTAGAAATAATTACTTCATACTAATATTTTAAAAGCTTTTTTCAAAAAGAAAAAACACAGGTCGTTGTTCGCGCGCTGATGAGCTGTTCGCATTGTAATTACTTTTTTCCTTAATCTAAGCTTTTTTCAGATGTACAAAATAACGTATGTTTACGTTTTATTATTTAACTAGCGACCCGCCCCGGCTTCGCACGGGTGCAATGCTGATACTAAATACACTAAGAAAAATTGTGAACGTTGTATAGGTATAAAAATATAGCGGCCCGCTCCGGCCTCCGGCATCGCACGGGTATAAAATACATAGCCGGGCGGCCGCAAACGCTACGTCCTGCAATTTTTAAATCTGTAATATCTTCGAAAATATTCACTTAAATCATACGGTGTAAAGGGCCATATAGATCTATATTAAATGAACAATGTATCCATGGTATTTAATTGGTTAAGGATTAATGCTGTATTGGTTAAAATCGCTTCGAAAATTAGCCATTATTTGTCGTAAAAAGTAAATGACAAAAAAAAGTTATTGTGGGTTATCCATAAGAGATAGACATATACCATCGCGGACTTTTCTGTAGACCTTTTCAATGTGTATAATACTTAGTACATTATTTTGATAAAACTCGTAGGGTTCAACCTGCGTTTGCAATGTAAGCGGAATAAATGTAATTTTTTACGACATCACATTAGAAACCTCAAAAATAACAGTACTTCTCCACTACTTAATGGATCTTATTATACATATAAACCTTCCTCTTGAATCACTCTATCTATTAAAAAAAACCGCATCAAAATCCGTTGCGTAGTTTCAAAGATTTAAGCGTACAAAGGGACATAGGGACATAGGGACATAGGGACAGGGAAAGCGACTTTGTTTTATACTATGTAGTGAAGTTTAAAGTGTGAAATCAATTTATGATTTAAATTTGAAATTTTTAATTGATATACTATTATACTAAATATTCAATGAATGAAATTGTTTGAATAAATTTATAATTTTCCTTGTTACTCCTTGGAAAATCACCAAAATTTGACCCAAAAAAAGTCGGAACAAACAGATACATTATATAGTAATTTATTATTTTCGTATTTTTAAATAAAAACAAGCTATTATTTTGCCAATCCAACTTACAACTTTCTATATCAATTACCTATACATTAAACACCGTTTCCTTGCACAATTCCAAACTAGTGCAACTATGGAGATGCAAAAGAGCAACTATGGAGTTTCTTGCCGATTCTTCTCCGTAGATACTGCTTTCCGAATCGGTGGTAAATGTTAAAAATATGTACCTAATGACGTTTCAAAAGTGCTTCTAGAAGAAGTCTAATTGAATAAATAAATGTTTGAGTTTGAGTTTTGAGTTTGAGTGAATTCTCCAGACAGTTATTACATATTATGAGAAACCGGACAATAGAAACGTGACACCAGTGTACAGGAGCCAATAACATGTGTCGTGAATACCCTGAAGATTCCACTAAACTCAATATGAAGGTAATATATAGCTAAATATTTTATATTGCCATTTATGGAGACATATCGGGTGACTTAATTGGTTCAGTGTAGCTTTCAATGTTGTTTATTTTGTTTTATTTTGATACGATTAAGCGAAATTATTGTATTTCAATGGGTATTGATTTGAAAAGAAATACATAAGACCAATACCTACATTAAGAATAAATTCTAAATTATTCATCATAAATAAATAACCATTAGCTATAATGTTTATATCGAAATAATATGGTATGGTAAAACATGCCTAATGAAAGGGCAATAGATAGCTAATTGTATATAAATTCACCTTTGTTACGTAAAGACAATGTAATTATGTCAATAAGCTCAATTACTTAGCCGTTTTACACTGGGTGGTTTTAAAGTGGAATTATTTTCCGCCTTTCAATAATATTTCCTAAATATTTGTTCTTGTTTCACTTGTATCATTAGTTACCAAAATTAAATTCATTTGACATTAAATGAAGTTACTCGCATGAAAATACTTTCTTTCTGCTTTCTGACTTCTTTGATCAAGTATTACGAATGATTAAAATAAAATAACAGAAATACAGAAAATTTTACCTACAGTGACAAATTCTTACCTGCAGTGCTACCTATACCGTTTCCTTCAGCTATTTTCATCTACATCAAATCCAGAGCTATAAAAAAAATCCACTAGTGTAAACTGAAGCTCCTAATGGACACCCAGTGTTGTCCCAACCGGTGTGGTGTTTACTAAACGCAATTATTCCCCGCGTCCATTTCGCAATATGAGATTTAAAGCCAAATTAACTGAATTAAGTCGAGGCCCTAGTACGTAGACCTTTGAGATACGTCTAATATACTTCGCAAATTGTAAGCCCGATCGATGGTAGACCGTATTGTATTTATATATCAGTAAGTATCGAAGCTTAGCCGGCTCGCTTTCGCTTCCATATTCTTTACATTTGATAGTACTGAAAATCTTACACATAAACTCTTTTGTAAAAATGAACAAATATTACAACATGTTGCATTAGTGGATTTCTCTATTAATGCTAAACCGAAATTGATATTTATATTTTTCAATATATTGATATTTATACTAGCTTTCCGCCCGCGGCTTTGTCCGCGGTTTCAAAGAAAAACCTGCATAGTTCCCGTTCCCGTGGAATTTACGGGATAAAACCTATCCTATGTGTTTATCCAATTACCCTCTATATGTGTGCTAAATTTCATTGAAATCGGTTTAGTACTATTTGCGTGAAAGAGCAACAAACATACACATACATCCATCCTCACAAACTTTCGCATTCATAATATTAGTAGGATTTTTCTTGATTAAGAACTATAACTATACGTCGATTAAAAACAATTCTACAATACATTATACATATCAATTCTAATACATTACCACACGACTCTACATTCACATATGAACAAATACATATTATCATCACATAATAATTCGTCCGCACTATTCTAATCAGTGATCAATGCACGTTTCCGAACAATAGCGAATCAGAGGTCTATTAGGAACAATTTATAATTTACCCGGTCAGTTAGAGACGGGGGCCACAATGTCCCCGCCAGATCTGACCGATTTAAACAAGGGTTTTCATCCCAATTATAGTGCGGTAATTATTTCCGCAAGGTATTGTATAAAACATGACACTATAAAGAAGGAAAATTAGTGGATATGGTGCTGACGTCAAAATATAAATTGATGAAGTATAAAACATAAGGTTATTTGTTAGTTTATGTTACATTAAAAATTTTATGGAGAACCATGGAGAGCTTTTTGCTTATTAACAAATGTTAATACTATAGAGCCTTAAATACTTCAAAGAAAAATTCAAAAGCTTTATTTATATTCAACGCAATTATTTTTTCATATAAAACCATCAAATAAATCGGTAAAAAAATTAGGTATATAAAAGATAAAACGAACCCTTTCAAAGTAATATGAAACAGCCAACAAACTTTCAGCCAAAACGCTAGACGGCCAATTACTAATTACTTAGTCTGCATTAGTTATTAAAAATGGTAGTCTAAAAAGTTCCAACTTCATAGCTTCGTTTCTCGTGAACATTAATCAGTACTGTTTAGAAGAGAAAACTCCGTGCCTTTCACAAATGCTCCCAATCAGGCGGCCTTTCATTTCTAACAATACCCACTACGATAAAATGTGAAATAAGATCCTTAATGAAAACTATCGGGTAACTACCGCCTCGTATATTATCGTAATATCGTCTGTGGATGAAACTTCAATAAGCTCGTATGGATAAAGAATTCATGCAATTTGAATTGGAATTGGTTCGTGGAATTATTTCACGTTCCATTAATTATAGAACGCTTTTAATTTCAAATTTTGGTGAGATCTATAGTTACTGATTTAAAATTTGTCTCTATCTATTATACGAGCTTCATAGTTTTAACGTTAGTAAATAAAAATAAAGAAATGTATCCTAATTATGTTTCAGTTAATAGACAAGATCATCAAGGTGCAATTGATTGAATCTAGAATAAATGTTTGTCTATAAGTTTATATAATGCTATCATTCTCTCCATTACAAATAAGCAAGTCATAATCTGCAGTATGAACAATACGACCGCGATTAAAACTGTGAACAAGTATACATAATTGATCTCGTATAATATATCAGAATGAACATAATATTTTACCTCTATATTTCTCTATTGTTGAATAAAAACCACAATACACACCACATGTCATTAATTTACAACGCTCATCGTATGAGTTTTAATATTTCTACACAAAAGCTGAGCTCCAATAAATTTTCTGTAACTGAAAATGTGCGATGCGAAACTAAACAAAATTTAATCTTTGAATACGAAATACAAAAAACCATTTTAACACTTTTGATGAAAAAAAGAATTAAAGAAATTCTTAAACTCGCGAGTAATAAATTTACGTAAAAACTTATTTAAATTGAATACAAAACGTTCGTGTTTAATTTTTCATGAACATTTCAAATCTCAATATTTGAAGCTTCTTAAACATCGTCGCCATTATTAAAATCGTTCTTTCACCTCTGAGTGTCACGACGTTCATTGTATTTGAGGATACTGTTTTATTTTTAATCTAGAGTTTAATATGTTCTGTAAATGGGATGTTATTTTGAGAATTCGTCTATTTTAAGCTGAAATAAGTGATGAGAAATTCTTCAAGCTCTTAATATAAATAGCATCATATTTCCGTTACAAATTCTATGCAAGTTCTGTTCTGTTACAAGTTCTTAATAACCGTATTATTGATGTATCACTTAGACATAGATCTATAATCATACTTCGAGATATAAGACATTTTCAAATATAGTGTAATCTATGCACATATTTACATCAAATACTAACCAAATCCTCAAAAACTGTTCACTACCAAAACCACGTTAACAAAGGTCGCCACAAAAACAGAACAGTTTTTTATAAAACTGAAATATCCAATATAACAAGGAACACGGTCGCGACAAAATAAGAACACGATAAAGGCTTTTGTCACAACACAAACTTTGCGAAGGCTTTGAGCAACCTTTGTGGCAGGAAATGGATGGGACAAGGGCAGCTTGCTTCCGGAGGGACAGTAAACGAATCAACGAAACAATATGGCCTCTGGGAAATTGATACGTAAATCATCTTAGTGGTTATTAATTGCCTGTTAATTAATAATGGATGGGCCACTGAGTGATTTAAGTAACGCTTGCAGCCGAATAAGAATAATTTCTTACTTTTTATCCTTGAAGCATAAGATTTTTTATGAAATTGTGCTACGGGAATATTTTCATGTATCGATAGTCTCGTTATGGCTGAGTTATAAGTTGTTAATTTTTTTCTTATCATTATCTATGTTAATCATATAAACGTGTACATGCGTTTACGCAAAAACTATTTAAAACTCTTCAAATATTATTTTAATACTCCCGTGAAAAGAAAAAACGCTACAATTTCACAACGAAAACACGCATATCCCCTAATTGCCTACTATCAAGTGGTATGTAAATAAAACCTCGTTTTTAATTTGAATAACTAAGGTCACATGAGTGCCATCCCACTTCTGACCACACTTGACATTTCATTCCCTCGGGAGCAATATTCGCTAAAAGTATTTGAATATGCTAATTTTTCACGCAAACTTTTAGCGCGTAATATATCACTTAACTTCGTGTGAATATTGAATTATAAATGAAGTTTGTATTTATCCTTTATTTCTGTTTCAATGGAAACGTTTTTATTCATTATCAACCAGCGTTTATGCAAACCATTGAGATTGAAATGAAAAGGAAAAACTGAGTATTTTGTCATTTTAGGCCCAAGTTGTATTTGGTAAGTACATTTATATTGTCTTTTCGTTTGTATCAACGCTTTACATCATTCTTTCATAAATCCACCTGACCACAAATATCCAAAAAAAAGAAAACATACCGCTATAATAAAATAAATTAAACTGCCCAAAAATATACCGCAATATAAAATTAACCGGACACGTAGCTAATTCAAAAATCCCTCAATTACGAAGCCAAAATTTCAACAAAGGCATCTCTATAATCCCATAACGTTTTTCAATGCTTATAGCAAATTACCATTGGATAAATCTTTAGATCCTACCAAATAATACGTTATACATCTCCTGGTACAAGGTAATACAGTGCGGATCAAAGGACCCACATACGGAAGCGCCGTGAGCTTAGAATAAACCAATTATGAGTGAAATATTAGGGATCAGTTGGCAGGGAACGGACTTTGATCGCTAGGTAACTTATTCTTTCCGCCTCGGAGCGAGAAAGAAGCCGTGAAACAGCGGTCAATGATATAGTATAAGAGACGACGATGTTAATAAAGGCTTAAGTATATTATTTGAATAATTAAATATATTTCGTTTAGAAGGTGTTTGTATTTGATTAAATTATTTCCTGCTTTTATTTGTGAAGGAATGGTTCCATTCCACAAATGCGAAGGATCTAAGCTTAATAAAGTACATCAAACTCATGATAATATAAAAAGAATCGGTTACTTTCTAAAAGGTATCGTAAACTAAATGTTGATTCTATTAATTTTTAGGGTTCCGTACCTCAAAAGGAAAAAACGGAACCCTTATAGGATCACTTTGTTGTCCGTCTGTCCGTCCGTCCGTCCGTCCGTCTGTCATGACCCTTTTTCTCAGGAACGCGTGGAGGTATGAAGTTGAAATTTATATCAATTACTCAAGTCTACTGTCTCTTGAAGCTGTGAAAAAATCAAACTTCTAAGCCAACGCAATCAAAAGATACAGCCGTTTATGCAGCAAATTTTCGACACTTGCAAGGGAATCAAAACCTACAGGGTGCTTCCCGTGAACTGAGAGTCTTGAAATTTGGTACGAAGCAACGTCTTATAGCATAGATAAAGGAAAATTACGAAAACCATAAATTTTTAGTTACATCACATAATATATATTTTTTTTAATAATTTTAAACTTATTTGTACGGAACCCTCGGTGCGCGAGTCCGACTCGCACTTGGCCGGTTTTTTTCTGACATTTCCAACTAAGTAGTTCGAAATTTAAAAAAAAGTTAAAGATACATTTTACCCGTATAATTAATTATACCCTTAGAAAAGTATAACAAGCTGCTGAACTAAGCGGTCTCTTAATAAATTACAGAAATCGTTGGCTATGAGACTAATACCCTCGGAATGGGTAAAGCCGGCCATAACGCAAGCTAACTGTATGCTGAGTAATCATTTTCGGACAGGATATTTGCTTCCGTCTGTTCTTGCGGTTCTTATTAAAAGGATTCGTTTGGTTTATTATGGCTATTATAGCATTATGTACACTGCTTTGGTATTAAGACGAGAATTACGCTCTCTTGTTTATTTTGATTTGTGACAAAGGCTATTAAATAATAGTAGAGTAGACATTGTTGGTTTGTCTGCGATAGCCGATAATATTTATCTATATTTATGTATTTAAGACCATAAAATACTACATAGTTAAAGAGAAAAAGGCTGCATTAAAATATTGAAAACAATACAATAGTAAAAAGCAACAGTAAATACGCGAATATAATATCATAATACATATTTAACTTCGTAATACATGCATAGGAAAATACAAATAATTTATGTAATACATAATATGTACAAATATATACATCATAACATAAAAAGCAATAACTCAATTGTACCTTCACACATAAAAATCCTGCTAAAACGCCACCGAAATATGAGCACAAGTAAATTAAGAGCGATCATCGGAACGAGCGAAACACTTCCATTTTCAATTAAACAGAAAGCCGAGTGCGATATGGATATTTTGTGAAATGGGAAAATAATCGAATTTCGCTTGAATAATGAGAGCCCTTCGATGAATGGCAAGGGAATGACATACGGGGTATTTAAGGCGCACTTAGTAATTTTTGTCCGAAGCTCCCGCTGTGCCGGACCCACCCCGCGATTATTTCATCGTTATCGCCCTATAACGTATGCAGGATAAGCGAGTGAGCGTATCTCTTGCCAGTATCCATTTACCCGTTTTCTAATCCTTTGATTTATAATATGATGGTGAAATATCGCCGCTGGCTGCAATATATTTAAATTATTCGCGCGGTCAATTAACGAGATAGCTTTTGGCGATACATTCTATGTGAGTGTTACATGTTTGTAAAGTTGTATGAGAGAATTATTAATTCATTGGAAGCATAAATTGTTGTTGTAATATGTTAAAATTGAAGTTCAATTTATGTGGAAAGCTATATCGTAAAAAGTTATCTTCTAGGGATAAAACATTATTATTATGAATTTTGTATTGTTGAAAGTTGAATATAATAAGTTGGTTTAGCAATTCTAACTTTAGAATTATGTGAAGTAATACACACACACACACACACTTTCTACATATTTAAAAAAAACTTTTGTATTTGTTTTTGCATTGTTATAGAGTTCAACAATTTAATCAATACCATATGCATTTTTCGCCAATATAGTTGCATCACTATGAGTATTTACCAAAATAAAATCTATTTTTTCAGTTCGGTTCCCGCATCTTATTAGATAAGTTAAACATACCTTTTAAACATCACGAATATTCGCCGCAAACTCCGTGTTTGAACAGGCAAATGTTCGCCAAACATTCTATTGATACAAATAATTCCGAGTGGGAAGCGATATTTCAGGGTTTTATAAAACGTGGGCAAAAGGAAAGTTGGTGAACTAACTTTTTCGCATTTCGCTAAAAAGGAGCTCGGATTAATTTGGGTGTCGGCTAATGCTTATTTACAATAATCCGACTTGTGGGTGCGCATGAATTGTTAGAATAAATTACGTTTACAGTCTTGCTAGGGATTAACGCAAGATCTATCGATACCACGGACTTGTATTAACTTAAGGACTACGTAATCTCTCAGCAAATTTATTACTTAAGTGTCTTGTTGTATGATAATTTTAAATGGAGAACGTCTTCGTTTAACTACACAGTGCTGAGTCTGTTATTGTCAAGAAATATATCTATTGATTCCTTTGTGTACCTTAAATTTGATTGAACTGCGAATAATTTAAACGCGGGCGTTGTCGTCGATCATAATACACTAAAAAGTTACCTAAAATTAAAAATGAACATTTTTTCAGTAGATAGCTTTTTACATTACATACACGACAATTTTATATTTGGTTTTTAATAGATTTTTACTAGATTTCTGATCTATTGAAATATTATATTAACAAATATTACGAATCAATAAATTTCTTGAGTTATATTTAATAAAAATAAACAACGTATTTATAAACAACTGAATTTATTAACATTTTTATCGATATATCTTAAGAAAACGCACATCACTACTGAGTTACGTATGCAGATCGTAAGCCACGTTTAAAAATTACGCGCTCGCCCAAACCATGGCCCTTTTATAATCCCTTACAATTTTCGCCTTAATGATGTGTCCATTTGTTCAACGGATATTCGTTTTACCTTTCTCCCGAATAATATTCAAGTAGGTGTGTTATTATAAAAGGAATTCAATTGCAAAATTTATATGAGGAGTCTTATAAGCGCATTAACCAAAAAAGTTGTAATATCTTATTTTTAAATAAGAGTATGTGAAAATTTTATTTGTATACGCAACCAGAATGATCTAGTACGAAAAGGAAAAACTAAGACTTTTTTGTCTGAAAAAATATTCAGGCGTTTTATTAAACGCCAAACTTATATTTAGGTCATAATAATCAAAACATAATACCGAATGATAAGGTACTTACCTAAAATTGTGCGATTAATTAACTTCAACCAACTTAAATAAGCATCTCATCAAATACTCTGTTAAAATTAATTCCCAGATTTTTCTTCTTAACAACCGCGTCTGAAACCTTATTTAAAGTGACAGTAAAAATGCATATTAGTGAAGCTCGTCAATCGCGAACGGGGTGGCAGTTACATTTGCATATTGCGACGGAAAATCTCATGATTAACATTTTTATTAAACAAGGATTAGCTGTAATCCTTTTTTATTCGACAATTAGAAACGCTATCGCCACCGACGAACTCGTAAAGAGTTGGAACAGCTATCGAGTCAGTAATTAACGTAATTACCTTATATTTTAGATAACGCTTAATGAAACTTTTACAATATTTTTTCCGAATTGATAGGGTGTTAATTTGATGGTGTTTTTCGTGTTTAATCCGAGCGTGAAACCAGCAATTTGTTGTCTTAATTAATGAAATAAGCCGGGGGAAATGTTTTTACTTAAGCAAATTGCAAGTTATTGAATTTTTATTTAAACGTGGTTACGGTTATGGCAGTTAATGTAGGTATGTAATTTTTATTATTTTGCGCAAAGCTATTAATTTTATGGGTTTTTATAAATAAATCTGTGTCAGTATATTTGCTTTACAGCTTGCTGTTATGAGTTTTTTTACTAGTAGTTAGATATTATCATTAAAACCGTGAATGAACATAAAGGACGTTCGCAACTTTTTATTCATAGTTAGAGATGAATGACTCCTAGAGTAGGTAACTATTGTTTTGCCAACCGAGTGGGTATAAATATTTAGGTAAAGCCAAAAAAAGTAAAATTACTTCTAACTCAAATATTACAAGTTTTGTAGTTATAGTTGAGATCTATTGTTGGTAAATTTTGAATTTTCTGATCAGATTTACTTTATTAAAATATCAATGACGTACATGATTTTAGTAGTAAGTTATTATTTAGTAATAAATATAATCTACCTACGTAAATAATGTACTACGTAATACGTAGGTAATATGTTTTATTACGCAAATATTTTATATTCAATATTTCGATATACTTTTGTCAGTCAAAGTAAAAACCTTTACTATCATTATATTTTATTTCATACAAAACGAGATTTGGCATAAACTCCTCCGCGAAATTACTTCTAAAATATGAGTTTTCTCGACTACGATATAAAGCATTCCGCTCCTTAATACATAAGTTACGACTTTTAGATATTTGAATGACGGTGAGACGTGACCAAATGTAATTCGAGCATACACTTAGATTTATTAAACTTTCTTTGTCTGACAGGTAAAGTTATAGCTCATTTTTCACATATCTTCAATAGCAATAAATCATACTGTCTGCGCGCAAATATACAATGGCGTCATTACTGAATTTGAGATTTTATCGCTCAAATTTTAAAGTTATTGCGTTAATAAACATGTATTTATCTGTCTTTTGTTTGCATGTATGTTAATTAAGGTAATTTATAAAGGATAATATGTTAGCATTGCATTAGTCTATAGCCATGACTATTACTAAACAGTAGAATGTGAGATATAAACCACAAAACATGCAAATTCCTCTTCTTTAAATGAATAGTAGTATTTTGTTTTCCAACTTTTATTGAACACTAGTCTATATTTAGTTTTAATAAACTTTTTACACTGCCGTAATAATCAAAACACATACAAATTTATAAACAAACTCAACCTGAAATTAAACAAAGATTATCACAACAGCGTCAATCCTAATTATTAAAGTTCGCATTAATTACACGAAACCTAAGAATGTAATAGCAGAATCCAAACATTATTAGACCCAAAGTATTCATTAACAATCCGTGGTCAGATAAACCAAATAGATTCTCTGTGGCTTTTGTAATCATATATAGTAACTTGAACGCATGCTCAGTCAATAACCTGTGATTTATTGGATACCTGCTTTGCCATTCAGTGTACGATGTCTAGTGCTTCTATCAAAGTTAGTTGAGATTTCGATTCAAACGTCTGGGAGCCTTAAAAAGTTTTAAACAATGCGTGCAGTCAATTTGGAAGTACTCATTTTTAGATTTTGTACTTGACTCTATTGAACGCCTTTCGAATATCGTATTATGTGAAGTAATTTAAGCCATGATCAATAACAGTTTTAAAATGAAACTTTCACTGCTTTCCATTAACTAGCTTTTCGCCCGCCTAAAGCGCGTCACACACGGTGAAGATACTATAATATTTTATCTTAAGATATTGTTGTATTTTATATTACAGTATCTTAACGCATCCGGTATCAGCGTTCGGACTATCATTTTTCTTTTTGTCATTGCGTACTAAGACCCCTGTAGAACCGCCATCCTGTTACAAATGACGTGAAATTTTGTGGGTCATTAAAAATATTATAGTATCTTCACCGTGTTTGACGCGCTTAAAACCTTCTTCTCGAATAACTCTATCTACTAAAAAAATCCGCAACCAAATCCGATGCGTAGACTTTGTTTTGTAGTGAAGACAAATTCCTACGTATAATTTAAAAATAACTCCGATCTGCAATCGCCTCGTTTATGAATTGGTAAAATTGCAAATTCGAACTTGAACAATACTTGAAGCATGTTTATGAAAACAACTGTACTACCACGTTTTGTTTGTAAAAATCCAGAATAATGAATGCACAAACAGAAAGCTGATTTACATTGCGGGCTGCAGCGGGCGGGGCGCCGATTAATCTCGATGTGGTTGCGTGGTGTACAACGAACATCGCTCGTATATCAAAAATAGCTTTTCGCTATACCGTTACTAATACATGTTATATATGAACGTCATACATCAACTTCTATTGCAGCATGATTGCTTATAGAAACTGGACTTTTCTAGGAAATGTAGAATGGGTACCTAAGCTTCAATATAGCTTTTATTCGAAAATAGCATTATTTAGCAAGGTTTGAAATCTCGAAACTAACATACAATCATAAAGTGGTACTACATTGGGTAAATTAATTATTTAATAACATAATATTATATGCTTATGGCAAATCACTAAAACAATTTTTATATTGGACATCACATACACATATATATTATACACAGATCTACTACAAATTTATATTCAAATTATATACCAGAAGTAAGAAATAAGTAGCCATTGATATACATGTATTCAAGAGATATCACATTATAACCCTGCTAAATTTAAAAGCCCAACATAACCCCTGATAAATGTCAGTAATCCCCAGACATATAACAGCAATTAAGATCATACTTAGGACAATTAATTAGTATAATACAGTAATTTCAAACGCGAACGTCGACTTTAAATGACTAATGTTTGTTCTTAAAGAGTTATCACTCTTCTTATTATCGTCGCGATAAAATTAAGAAAGTCATTGTCGCTAAATTCTGGTGAAGTTTTCAACTTCATGAACATAATTTAGAGGCGATTATTTTTAAGTCACAACTTTTTGATGAGGTATTCGCGTTAATTTTTAATGTTAGGAGATTAAGAAGGTAAATGATTGTGTCTGTTTAATTTGTGTACTGTAGAAAAATGTGCTATGCTTGGTGGAATGTTTTCTGCATTGATTTTAAATCTGATGAAGGTAGTGTTTGTTAATTATTGGAATTAAAGTGGACAATGTAAATGATTAAAATAAAGTATAAAACAATATTTCAACTATTTTTTGAATTAATTAATTAAAACATGTTTTTACCATTGCATGATCAATGTCATAAAAACTTAACCCTCAAAATTACAGTTACAGAATATTACTAACGAATAGATCGAACCACCCTTTGCGAGACATTAACTTTACGAGAATGGAGGCGAAGATTGGAAAAAATTCAAAGCACTTTTTGTGGAAATTCGTAAAAAAATGTTTTGTATTGTGAGTAGCGTACAATGGTGGATGAAGGAAATGAGTCTGGGCGGTGCTCAATTTAACTCGCACGCGGCGCATCCGGCCTCGCCCCTTAGGCCCAGAGCACACTGGCGATACGCATATTAATTAAACTATTTATATATTTCGTTGGGAATAGTTTAAGGCTAGTTTCTGATTCATTTGGGAAAAAAATCTTTATAGAGCAAGTAAATAAGTTTTAAGAGTGTAAAGATAAACGCGCGAGAATCATTCAGATGTGCTCTTTTTATAGCACCCGTTATACGTTATTTTCAGTTAGAGTATAATATTACAGTCAGACGCACAAAAGAGCGTGTGCATCGAGCACACGTGTCAGAAGTGAAACTTCTTTGGTCAGATTCAAAGATACCAAAATCGTAGCCTCCTCCATGACGTGACGGTATTGCCATGATGCGACCTTGAAATTTTACTCTCAACGCAATAGTTTCATTTCGAAGTAAACCTAGAATTAAACAACTGAAACTAATTTAAATAGCATTAAAATTAAAATGAACTATAAGATGATATAAACAAAACATCATAACCACTAGAAAACTAAACCCATAACAATCTTGAATCAACTACTTAATAAGTGACTTTATTCGGTTAATTTAGTTGGAAACGTGATTACCAGTTCGTGTGAACGCTACTTTATCGGCGTATGACTATGCATTCAATACACTGATGACACTTGCGCATAAATTTGACTACATATTTTCAATGGCTAAACTAATTGCATAGCTTTAACTAACTTGTGTGCGGATTATATTACGTAATTAAGCTTTGAGCTGTTTAATAAATAAACATGTATGAATATTTGTATATAAGCTTTTGTGTGTGTTGTACAACACAATAATTGATATTACGTTTATATTTGTTAATGTTTCCTAAGACAATAAATTGGTTCCATAAATATACCAAATTTTTGTTAATTTATTATTACTTTGTGTAAATCAAAAACGAATATAGCTTGGAAGACTTTCATAATAATATAACAATTAAACCAACATTCATTATTTGTCTAATTAGACAAAAAAAACTATTGGCTATAACATTTTACAAATTACCAAAGAATAGAACACTAATTTAACCGATGTATTTATAAAACATTCGATATTATATTTTTATTTTCCAGCTATCCACTGCTCTACACTCTATTATAAAAATGTACAAACTTAGGAGTGGTCAAAAAGAAAAACTGCTGCTAATAATATTAAGGTACAGCACAGGACCCTCCAAACTGCTCCATAGCATACGCCTCGCTGAAATTTAATGTTTCGCTCGCTACAACCCTTTGAAGGCTCCATATTAGCCACCGTCTATTAGCATAAAACCCATAATGGTACTACCTTTTAATTAATTACTGACCGCCCAAAAGATCCCGCGACGTATGAATGAAATTTTCATCTTTTTACCTAATTTACATATTACACATATTTCATTTTCGAAATGAAATTTTAAGATGTCATCCCGCAAAACATTACCTAATAACTAAACAGCTAGAATGTTCTATCTATAAGGAAATTTTTTGAAAATACTTCATCCCCATTATTGTGTTACGTACCGCTGGATAACCAAACAAACGTTTTTCACAAGACTTACGACGGAGCGTACATAATATAGGTACGTCGAAAAACTCATAAATGTTAACGCGAAATAAATATAAAAAGCATCCACTAAACAAACAATTTCCGGAAAATTAATTTATGCGGCGCATTCACCGTATGAGTAAGACGCGCTCGAAAATCTCTCTTTTATGTTTCGGTAAGATTTAATATAAAAATTACTTTCCGTATTATCATGTGATCCTGGTAGTCGAGCGGGGATTGGTTTGCTACGTCACAATTCGCTGAGGGCGCGTTTCCGTTCTCGCAGATTATCTCATGCGTGACAGCTCCTCAGAACTTCTGACACTCGGGTACTTATGTCGAGTTATGCTATGGCTTTATTTAAAAAGCTTGATATTATTCAATTTCCTTTGTTTGGATTCCACTTTTACTGGCAATTTTGTTTATGATTTGAAACATGAAAATAGGTGGTGGTCTAATTATATCAAACTAGCTTTCCACCCGTGGCATCGCCCGCGCAGTCATAGAAAAACCCGCATAGCTTACCCGTGGGATTTCCGGGATAAAACCTATCCTATGTCCTTTCTCGGGTATCAAAATATCTCTATACCAAATTTCATGCAAATTGGTTCAGTAGTTAAGGCGTGATTGAGTAACAGACAGACAGACAGAGTTACTTACGCATTTATAATATTAGTATGGATTTATATTTATTTAAACGGTCGTTAAGCTCATTGAGAAGACATAATATTATAATGATAAAAACATCTTGAAACAAAAAGCAAACTTTCCGATTAAACTTTATAATGGTAGTCGCATGTGTGATGTGTACCCAACGAATCAATAGTTTACCTCTACGATTTCTATATTATCATAATTCATTCTAAATAAATTACTATAACAGTAATTTCTGTACTAACTGCTACATCCAGTCCTTTTCACCACAATTAATATTAGTAAGAAGTGAAGAAACGCACAATCTTACGTCACTCGTCACACCCCTTATGACCTCGATACTTCTAATGCTTACTTTCTTTATCGCTTGACGCATATGTAGACGTTTGATTCCACTCAGCCCCTCATATTCCTTTGATTATTGTATTACGAGCCAAACGAGGGAGGATAAAATGTGTACTGTGCATTTTTTGTAACATGCCTTAATCTATTTATTGTCGACCGAGTAATGATTTGTGTCGTTGAAATATGAATGGTTTCGCTTGTTAAAAGACGTCCCGGATGTGAGAGGTGAATTGAAATTGGATTTAAATCACATGGTTTATTTTGACGTGTATTTCATTACGTGCGTTTTATTGTAAGCTTGGCAACTTCGAAATCTCTATGCGTAGGTATTTGAGTGTTAAACAACCTTAGTTATGATTGAATACCAACTCTTGTGCCAAGTTATTGATTACTAATTAGTAGCAATTTTTACCGAATTATCACACGTATGTACAAAAAAATATCATTTCAAAATCGATCAAACGCTTGTTATAGATACCACGTACTCCTGAACTATAGGGAATCTAAATCACTGCGAGGAGAAATCTATCGTTAGTTTTTTTATCTTTCATGTTAACGATAACTCATTTTAATCCTAAATAATATTACACGATTCCCAAAACTTTATTTCTCAAACATCCAAGTTTCACATTATGAGCGTGGAATGAGCGCTATTGCCGCAAGGTAAGAACAAATAAAAAGAGAATTCTTAAAAACAAATCTATGTTAACGCGGTTCACGCATGTTTATATGAAGGGGGAAGTACAAAGGAAAGCAATTTAACAAAATAAAAAATGCTATATTGAGATTGGGAAGAAACAAATGATACGGGAAATACTTAAATCACGGCTATTGATGTGAAATTGGAAATTACAAACAGGGATGTAAGTATTAGACCCTGAATTGAAATAGAAATGTGCTTTACGTTTGAATGTTGGACTTGTCATATTTTGCTTGATGAGAGTTACAATTCTTTTATTTCAATAAATATCGAAACGAATATAAAGTATGTATATTATATAAAATCTATCTTTAAGAAAAACTCAATAAGAAATCGTTGCACGTCACGTAATTTAATTAGTAATCTATAGATATCTTTACGTAATTTATTGATGTGATAATTAATAATAGTAATGAAAGACATAAATGTACACAATTTGAATTTTATTTACATTGTTAATAGTTATTCCTACGTATTCCAAATAAATTAACAATAAGGAAAATATAAATCTCGCCATTCACATTATTTACAAATGACATCAATAAACCGAATGAAATTCCTGTATGGAAATCGAAATCGAAAGTGGAAAAATTATGGCTCCTGTTACTATTTTATCTCACTAAGTGGCATTACGGAGCACTATCGAAATTGGTTTCAATAAAATTTGCGTAACGTCACCCAATTGGAAATAAATTTCACATAATTGCTTATTTAATGCGTCGTTGTTTTAACGTTCGTACGACGCCGTGATTTCTGTACACGAGTTTATTTGCTCGACGCAATCTATTACTTTTTATGAGTCTGCCTCTGACATATGATAATAAGGTGCTCGACGAAGCTCCATCATGTCTTCATCTTCTCGCTTTTCTAGACAACTGTGAGCGAAACTAAAGTCATAAAGTTTATGCAGTGACAACATATTTCAGTACGGTGCCTTTTATTAGACGCACTCGGATGATCGCGGAATCCCCTTTCCTCGGGAATTTAAACTTGAGCCGAGCGCCGGTATTGCAAAAGTTTTCAGCTCAACGAAAATACACCGGAACGCTTTCAAAAGAGTAATAGTAGTAGGAGATTTTTTGTCCGATTCACTCGGGAGAGGATTAAGTTCACGCACGAGCATTTGCCAATCAGAAGCCTTTGAACTTTAGAGTATGTGAGAGGTCCACCTTTACACGTGTTGTGAAAGGAAAAAGGAAAATTGCACTATAATATAATATCTAACTTGGGGTTGGATATCACACAGGAAAACGTTCATAATTAATAACTGTACATTTATTTGAACTGTCATATTAAATCCCGTCTGCTTTGATACGTTGTATACCTGAATTATCTCTAAATGTGAAGGTGCAGTGTTTGCATTTTACGATTCGAGTAAAACAATTTGTATTCGCATGTTGTAGTGGCCATAAAAGTTGAGTGGCGCAGATTGGACGACTGAATTTGTCCAGGTACTATCTGATAAGCAGACAAACGCAGACTACACAGCGAAATGACCATTGTATTTTCGAATGTATAAAGAATTTTAAAAAATATTTCAAGATAGCCGTTTACATAATGATTAAAATGAAAAATAAATTTTATTTTATAATGTTATCTAATTACATTATAAATAGCATTTTTATTTGACTCTTAACATTTATACATATTTTGACGTATAGACAGGTAAGGCATAATATCAAATTCCACGTAAAATACATTAGAAGCTAAGAAAATAAGTACAAATATATATTAAATTCCAACACTAGATTCTAGAGTCCAAGTCTTCTTTATTCTTTCATTTTATTAGGCGTCAAAGCATAATATTCATCATACAATACAATCATGTAACAATAAGTGACATATCACACTAGCGGATTGCGAGCGGTTTCAAAGCGGAGCGGGTGCGCAACGAATACGTTGCGGTTGCGCAGCGAATTCGTTGCGGACGCGTGGCAGATGCGCAACGTTTACGTCGCAGTCATGTACACTCATTAACAAAATGGAATCCGTGCTGGTTGTTACTTATAACTTGTGATAGTATAATAATTATGAGATCATTATTTTTTACGAGTTTCATAACATGTTAATGTTTAGGGTATTGTTTTATCTATTAAATCTTGGTCGAAATGCAATCAGATAACTTAATTGCTCATTAAGAAAGTTCATTAGTGAAATAAATGTTAAAGCTCCTTAACTAAAACAGGGCTATCTTATTATTAGATAAATAGCAGTGAATAGAAAATTTTATCAAGCAACTCACTATCACTTTGCTCATAATTAGGTTCACAAAATCTCTTTATAACATACGTTGCTATGGGAGAGATTATACTGGTCAGTCGTTACATACTTTTGGAATGTATGGTACATTCTAAAAGTCCTAGTAATTCAATTTTATAGCACCTTTTTTTAACAACTCCAGTTGTTATTACATCTTTAGTTAACTGTTAAGTAAGTGCATTTCCACAGTACGGTTAAAAAATTGAGTGCTACAGAAACGATGGAAATATTGAATGGAAGTTAGGCAAGGCGGAAGGGCTGGCTTTTGTGCGAGAGTATACAAAATGACGCGTCCGCAACGAATTCGCTGCGCAACCGCGGCGTGTTCGTTGCGCGCCCGCAACGTATTCGTTGCGCACCCGCTCCGCTTTGAAACCGCTCGCAATCCGCTAGTGTGATATGGCACTAAGTGCTTATCAATGAATTGAGACTATAATTTCATCAAACTACTACAATAGAATATAATAGTAATAATAGTAAAATAGTTGTAAAGTAACAGACACTACGTCATAGCGAGTGGGCGGGGTCCAACATCTCTGTATAAAGACAATGTCACAAATAAAAAGTTTCAAGTGTTTCTGCTTCAAACTGTCCGATCTTGGGGATTTATTGTACGTTAGAACTTTCTGGAAATTTCACTCCTCACATTCGTTACACCGCAAAACTCAAAAGACATCATCAAAATAAGGGTATGCATAATACTTATTTCAAATTATATAAAGGTAGGTATATTTTTAATGTTCTATTTTTATTTCATTAAATTTTATGAAGACTCTGTGAAGACAAGAAAAGTGTTTAATTCAATACATTTTTTTATGAAATAACTAATGGCCGAACTTTTTATAAAATGGCACTTAAACAACTAGTCTTAAAATTAATTCTAAACGCTTTCTCACGGAAATATCCGTTTAATCACGATACTATCTATACATATAATAAAATCGTAGGAAAGTCAAAACTGTACATTGAATATTTTTTTAAAAGAATACATAATCCATGATCTATAATCGATATAGAAGCCAAAAACATAGTTTTTAGATTTTTTGTCTGTTTGTCTGTTTGTCTGTTTGTCGGTTTGTCTGTTTGTCTGTATGTTTGTCCAGGCTAATCTCAGAAAGTACTGCACGGATTTACTTCAAATTTTGCATGAATATTACTAACAGGTCGGGTCAGGCTGTTATATACATATTATCATGCTATCACCTTCGGGGGAGGAGCTGTGAACCTTTATTTTTCTTACGTATTCCGTGTACTACGACAGCGTACAATATAAAGACTCATGTTTAAATGTTGTTTTTGAGTAAGCCATGCTATTGTCTACCTTTACACTATAAAAACTACATCATTTAAGTAATTTTGGCAGAGAAACAGTATAATGAATCTTAGTAGTATAAAGACAAATTTAAAACAGCGCCATCTATGAGATTTCATTAAAATTAAATCAATTTACATAATATTAACGCTCCTTGGAAATTCATAATTTAAATATTATGGTGTTGGTGAGTTTGTTTTTTTTTTTAAAGTTAAATAAATAATTCATATCTTCCCAGAGTAAATTTCAGGTGCGCTTATATTTCATGTGAATATACTAAATTTTTATAAGTGAGGGTAGATGTTTATTATTTGATGTTAGTTACAGTTATATAGGTAATAGATTTGTATTCTCTTTGGGTAATAGTAGATAGAACAGTGATTGTGTTCATTGGTTACATTTTTAAAAATCTTCGGCTTTTTTTTAATTTTCGCCTTCTTGCGTTCCCACAAAAGGTAAGTTGTAGCTTTTATATTTATTGTTTATTATAATTATATAGTTAGACTCATGTTTTTAATTAGTTAAAGTTATGACAAAATAAGAAAATGATGAAATTTTATTTTTATCATGTATAACTTTTACAAGACTATATTATACGCCCAAAGAAGGTCACTTTAGTTCTTGATAAAACTTTATTTGTTAGTAGCTTTTTATTAAAATTAGGTACACTTATCTTCTGATTTTTTTTTATTTACAGATTCAATGTTCATAAAAATTTACGATTTGCGTGAGGATGTAGTGGAAATTAGTAACCTTGCGCGTGGTCAATCAATATTCAATACATATTATAATAAAATTCTAGAAAAGTGATGTCTGTACAATGAAAATATGTAAAAAAAATAGCAGGGGTTATTATTAAATCGATCTCAAACCCAAAACTGTAGTTATAATTTTTTTTGTCTGTTTGTCTGTATGTTTGTGCACGCTAATCTCAGAAACGGCTTATCCGATTTAGATGCGGTTTTCACTAATATATTGTGGTAATCTTCATTTAACATTAAGTGTTTATTTCATGTTAATCGGTTTGTAAATAAAAAAGTTATGACCATTTAAGTATTCACGGCGAACATTTGCAAAGGCATTCTATTGTACACTATACAGTGTACGATAAAACGTAAGTTATCTGTTATACGCTACAGTTATTATTCCTTATAAATGTCCAGGTGATCATATCGAAAGTCCCCAAGGGTGGGGGGGTAAGCTGAGGTAGTAGGGGGGGAAGGGGTCAAATTAGAATTATGCTTACTTCTAGGTAAATTTTATACATAAAATGTCCTTTAAATTATGTCGTATTATATTTTTAACCCCTTTTAACCATTTTTAACCATCAAAAAGATGGGTGATAAGTGTTTGACCGCTATGTTTGTCTGTTTGTGCCACTGTAGCTCGCTAACAGGTAATACGAATTAGATGCGTGTTAGGCAGCATATTTTCCGACGCTGGTTCTTAGATAAAGTGTATCAAAATCGGTTCATCCATTTATTATACCTAGGTATATAGAGGTAAAAGTGGGAATGTGGGAAAAAATATAAGTTATATTTTTATCCAATTCGGTTTATCCATTTATTAGATTACAGCGGTGAAAGTGGGAATGAACAATAATCGAATGTGGTCAAATAATATACTCAAGCGGCATATCAAAATATAAAAGAGCAACGTGTTTTATCGAAATCGGTTCATCCGTTTATTACATTTAGGGGTGACAGTGGTTAGATAAATAAACCAAATGGAGCATCAAACGACAGGATATGACGTGTACATATAGGTATAATTAGATAATATGGTTTACATCAAAATCGGTTCTGCCATTTACTAGGTGTGGAAAGAGAAGGGTTGAAAGTCTGTGAAAGAAAAGGGGGATATGGGAGCGAGAGGATAGCCACACCCTGGAAATTTTGAACTCTACTCAAAGCCACATAGGCCTGGCTCTTGGCAATTTTTTTTCCTAAAGATACCACTTCTTTTGCCACTGTGATCCATTACAATTTGTGCACGGTTACGGCCCAACTTAAAAGATGTCAAGGAGCAACAAACTTATAGATATCAATATGATGTAGGAATGTAATATGGAGGTAGAGGTAGGTCTCGCTCACTTGAAAATATTACATGAAAATAAGAAACCGAAGTTAAAAATTTAAAAATTAAAAAGAAAAACCCAACGCAACGAAGGAAAAGGAATAAATAATAATTTTACAAACTTCCCGACTATCTTTAAAATTAAGTACCATTATAAAAAAAAATATAATTGTATATGATATGATAATGATGGTATGGCAGCCCCGATGACTTTGTTTTTTTATTTTTATAAATATTTAAAATGGTATTTATTTTTAAAGATCTTCGGGAAGTTTGTAAAATTAGTGAAACTTTTATTACATCGTCTCAAACTTTTTGGTCTGTGTAGCGCATGTCGCGTGACGGTCGGCTGCCGAGTAGGTATAAAGCAGTGTTCGGAGTCATTATCGTACAAATACGATAATTTTGTGCCTAAGTTTCACTTTTACCGTGGTTTCATAAAACCACACAACATTTTTTCCTTTTTCTATGCACTTTTCTTCGTTGCGTTGTTTTTTTTTTATTTAATTTTTATTGCACGGTCTAAACAGTTTAGTTACTACGGCGTGAGACAGGAAAGATCTGAGCGCTGAGACAAACGTCAAAACGCAAAGGAATAGAATCCGCTATCGATACTAATTATTGTCTTAAGCGTATGATGTTTTGATAAGGATTTGTTCACCTTACCAACGACGACGACGACCACGAACAAAATTTTCATCCAGTCGTAATTTAACAAAATTGTGCAAAACACAATTAAAAATAAATTATTAAAATTTCCTGTCGTTCTGGTGATTGGAATTTTTATTTTTGAGATCAACGAATGAAAAAATAGATTTTTCGTAGAAACGGTTATATATATTGTCAAAAACATCCATACAAGGAAGGAATTTATTTTTATTTTTTAGCTCAGTTTAGTAATAAATTTTACTAACAGTTCGTTTAATTATTTATGGTAGTACGTGTTTATTCAATAAAAGTTAAGTAGTAACTACCTACTATGCAGCCACTATTCCACGCGGACGAAGTCGCGGGCACAGCTAGTACGTATTAATAACTCTACAATAATATTTGACTAGTATCGCTAGACAGCCAAACCAAACTGAAGCTCTCAGCACTGCAACTATGTTATATCGGAACAAATATTGGCATGAATATTGATTTCTGTTCCAAAATATATTATTATTGCATTATAAGCTATTCAGGGTGTTATCGTCTCGACTAGTTGGAGTCTAGACAAAGAGGTTTCCTGCCAATTGCACGCCCGAGGATCTCCCGCAATTTCTTCGCTATTTAAATATTTCCTTGCAATTAATTTAATTTAGTTAACAAAAGAGAATCATTCTGGATTCGGTTTGTTTCACATTGACTGGGTTAATGTTTTTAAATTGATAATTGCTACGGGTTCTACATCCTTATTCTCTACACCAAATTTATCATTTAATCACATTATATACCTACATAAAATACGGTAATTTTTTTTAACTTTATTATAAAACATACGCAACTTAATTATAAAAACACGATTACTTACAAATAAGGCTTCCTGACTTTTCTTCTTCTTCATATTTGCTTTCCTTGATCTATATGAATTTTGGTACGGATATAATTAAGATATTATTAGTGTCTAAATAAGCACATAGGTTTTTTTACCTCTTACCATACAAGTGAAAGCTAGCCATTAGTATTAATATTTTAACTAATTGGTTTGATACCTTGATTGTGAAAAGTCCCTCCCACAATTACTTAAACATAGAAGTAACAACAAGCGCTTTTCGGTGGCTGCTCTGGAACATTACAGTTTCTTTTGTTCCATTCATGCTTTTAATTAATATTCTTAAGAATTGTCGCAGTTAATTTGATACCTGAAACAGAAAAATCTCACGACTTCATTTTCTTGTTTATTCGTTTTAATATTTTTCTCAGCTTCGGTTGTGATTTTAAATTAACCAATGAAGACGTTATGTTGAAATGACTGTTTTTTTTAATTAGCTACATTTAATTTCATTTTAAAATATAAACATGTTCGATCGATTTTGGTCGTTACAAAAACAAAATTTACCCATACGTGATTTACTTATATATTACATATAAGTAAAAATATATCAACTTGATATGAAACAAGCCCAGCTTATTTAACTTTCAGTAACCAATAACTCAAATCCAAAGAACAATGAGTACCAATAATCCTCACGAATAAAAACGCATAATGGTGAGTAAATAGCAGTCATTGTGGAATATTCGAGCAATATATGAAGCCGCTTTAGGCAATGGTATCGCTGGATTTACAGTGCAGTAAGCCGTAAATACATCGGCATGAGCCCGACGGCCACCATCGATCTTGGATGCCCCCTTTGTTTTACCGAAATTACGATTCGAGCGGAATGTTGATAGCGGTTTTTGCGATGATTACCTACTGCGTTTGTTTATGCATGCACACATAGTACATACATTTGAGTAATATGACCTATGTATTTGATTTTTTCTAGGTACGTATTTGGATAATAAGAGATAGGTCTCTTATGAATACTACATTTAAGTTCAAATAAGATAAACATGAACTTGGCATATCTACATCTGGGACCCGATCAAATGATAATCCTAAATTTTATTTGTATCTAGTGATTTGTTTTTTCATCATAATATTATTAAAAAATAAAAATGTATTATTTTATTGGCCCCAAGCTAACAGCCCTTTCTAATGTGCAATAGTTTAAATAGCATAACGAAACAAAAAACAAACATCTAATTATGACTAGCATAACTTGTTCAATGCAATATTTTCCATCATAAAACGAACAATAATAAATGTCTAAAGCCATAAAAAACTCTACAAACATCTGATTTGTTTACATTTCCTTGTCATTCAAAGCAGAGCACGTTAATCATGCATTATTACAAACTTGTTCGTGTTGCAATACAATATTAATTATAGTCTTCATCAGTAATGAATAGAGCGAACAATTGAAGCCCTTCCGCAAGACCAGTTTTATTGTTCAGCCATAAATGCCATGGCGCTTATTATTTTCCTGTCGTAAAACAACAAAATAATATTGCGACAATCATCTGAGCCCCTCTAATCTCGGTACGACAGTTTCTCACAATAACACATTTTATTACGCATTGTAATTCAAGCTTTATATAACCACATGCGATTTTTTATTGTCAAATGAAAATGAACGAGACGAAATATATCATAGTCTAGCAGTTAATCCTCGCAGTTTTATTATCGCTATAAACTACAATTATGGTAACTAGTATACGAAATTTAGTATTTATTTTATAAAAATAGACTATGTAAAGTAGAAGATGTTTTGTTTACAGCAAATTTTGCCATTGCTTTCTTTTCAGATGGTTTTAAATGAGTCTATATGCACTATAAGTATTTATATAAAAATTACTAAATGCCTTTTAGATTTTAAAAATGTATATGTATCTTTAATTTATTAAAACAACTCTCTTATATGCAGCGAAAGAGTGGATGACCGGACATATTTTCTAAATCCGAACTACCCAAATAAATCGTAAAAGTTAATTTTCATCCCATCCGTAAATAGACATAGTAAAAAGGTATCGTATATTAAAGATAACGGTTAAGTAATTGGTGATAGCTGTAACGAAATATAGTCTTTATTTCATTTAATATAGAGGAGGTTATCGGACAAATAGATTTTATATTCGGGTCGCAACATTATCTTTGCAGTGGAATAAATGAAAAAAGTGGGGTCCGAACGGACGAACTTTTTAATTTGTAATTACAGGACAGCGTCCGAGCTTTAAGCATCATTAACTTTTTTCCTAAATGTAGGTGTATGGCTTCCCTAGTGATATTACAAAGGAGAAAATTTTATTGTCCGCATCCGAATTACTTTGGATTGCTGTAATTAGTTGGCATTCTTCTTCTGTTTACGTTCATTGCTATTTATTATTATATTTTTATGAGAGTAGACAGGATTACCACAACATATATAATTTGCAATATGTTATTGATCATGTTTTGAAGCACTAATTATTGAAAGATAAACACGAGAAATAATATCGAGTACATACTGTCATACAATCAAATAAATCTGAAATATAATCTTTCATTTTACAATTACTCTACCTGCAGTTTTCATTGTATTACTGAAAGAACGATAAATCACAAAATATAATCAGAAAGTTTTGTGGGAAAAGTTTTACTTCGTTCTCTTTCATCACATACCATGCTAAAATATACATGAGCAAATATAATATAGGAGCATATAAAATGTCTGTAATAACCTCGTAAAATTATCAATATACCTTTTCGCAAGATGTGCATTTTTACAGTAAGTAGTGAGAGGAAAATTGATCATCACATTCTCTAATTGGTATTAAGCATTGTGAATAATTCCTACAAACCCACAGTTATATACAACAGAAACACACAGTTAAAGCATCCATAAAAACATTACTTCCAAGATCCAACTCAACCCAATTAGATCGCAAGTTCGACATCACATAATCAAGTCGTGCGCATTCCTCCATCGCTGTTTAACTCCAAACTCAAATCTTGGATATCAAAGTGCGTCGTTAGCAGATCTCTGCTTGACAATTTTATTGCGAACTCAACTCGGTATTATCGGGAGATCTCGAGAGCTCTTCACACCTCCCTCGCTAGTTATAACATTTTTGATGCGTAGCGCTTTTCGTACCGCCTTTTTGTGTATTTGTCTGTCATTTGCGGTGGATTTAGAGGCCCAAGTTATAGCTGTAAGGAGCCTATTATAAGTTTGAAGGGACGCGGTAATTGTAACTGTCGTGCGTTAGATTTGGTCAAAGGAAAACGTCGAATTATTTGATGTTAAGAGTCTACGACTAAGTGTTCATGTTTGATTTCTTAATGGTATTTTTATATAATAATTTAAGTGCGATTTATATCCTAATCATTTTAAAGGACAAATAACAAAGAATGGTAGTCTTTTTAATTATAAAAGACAAATAATCTTATGCAAGTAACCAAAAATCAAATTGGTGCAAAGACTAAGGAGTACTAGGTACATTGAAAGTAGGTAGATTGAAATTAATGTATAATAGCAATGTATAATAATACTACAATTTAATTACAAGTTATTTTATTAAATAAAATAAGAATTATTGATCTTCGGTACTCAAAAACAATAACATATAAAACTATAGCGGTTTCCAGTCATATTCAACACTACAAATTACAAAATTCATGATGGGCCGTCAAGAACCTTAATAAACTTTACCCCTTTGAAATGGTATTTCGAAAATGAAATGCTATGAAACGAAATACAAAATTCTCCGTTATCAAAGTCCACCATGTGCAAACATTAAAATGAGCAGTGCCAAAGTAAGCAAGATTGAAATAATTTTCTCGGCTCGAATAACCCTTCTTCTCAAATTAAAGCACTTCCTTTATATGAAAGCTTCACGATGTCAACGGCATTGTTTTGGTGGTACAAACAATACGTCGAAATTGTTCATTGCGCCAAAACTCCCTAACCCCTGCGATGAATTAAACTGAAAATTTCTTACAAATGAAACAAAAGCATGAGCAATGTTTAATGAGGACTCTTTAATTTTTATTGGTGTTAATGCAAATATTTGGTTAAACACATGTTCCAATTTGTGAATCTTAGAGATTTGTTATGTGTAAAGCATATAGAACTTTTAAACTCAAACCTTATAGATTTAGTTTGAAAATATTTTAATTAAGTTCAAAAATATTTAGATTGCTCATCTAATATACAATATCAACAAAAATATCACCTTTTTATATTTTATAATCAAATATGTTCCAAACTAGATTTTTTGAATTTAACTTTTAATATACTTTTTATAAATCCGTATGAAATATAAGGGTTATTTGAATAATATTACAATTTGAAAACTAAAGCGTTGGTCGAGTCGTGCTCTTATTTGCATACAACTGATAGTGACCTTTTAAATCCTTTTATAAACTTATTTGGACATATTTAATGTTATTTTAAGCAACGTATCTAGATAATATTATAGACGAGATTAAAAGAAAAATAAACGGTGTTTTATTAAATTTCAAGTTTACGGTCCGTTTTATTTGTGTTTTTAGTTAAAATAATGACGTAAAAGCGGGGGAATTAATGGCTTGAAAGTTTTAATACTGACCAACGGATGTAAAAAGCTACCAGACTAGGAAAAAGTTAATAACGCCTGACGGGCTCGCCCCGACGCAATTATGAATTTATACGAGAGTTTTACGAACAATATTTATTCGCTTTTGTTAATTAGAAGGCAAACGTATAGTACCTACGCTTTAATATGGCACTACTGATTAATATTTACTATTAAATTTGTTATGATTCGACGAGAGCTCTCTGTAGAGGCGGTCTGTTGAAACGCGTATGCAAAAAAGAAATTTAAATTAATTTGACACAAAGAGGTATCAGAATTAAAAACAAAATCACAATTTTTTATCCTCTTTTATATATTTAAATATTCATTTTGTTTTAACAAAAGAATTATTACAGATAAACGAAAGTTTAAATATAATTTTAATCATATAAAAATAACTTTATTGTTATTAATTTGAATGCAACTATAATCAATTTATAAACAATTTCGTGATAACTTTAGATAAACTTCCACCTTTACTTGCACATTAAAACACTTTTTATTTTGATATTTACTTTTTCCTTATGAGTTATGATATATCGTGAACCCAAAATATAATTAATTGGTTAATGCAAATAGGTAATAATAAAACCACTTCTTTGTCAATGAACATTTATTTATTCTTATAGTTATTTATTTATCATCTGGGTCTTCTATAGCTACATATGCGACGAAACAAATTACAGGATCGTTCCTTGCATTTAACACGGATAACTGAATGCAGTAGTCACCAAACATTTCTGGCGCGCAAAAATCAGAAGCCGAACTACCATCCATTAATAAATTATCCAGGAGAAACTCCTCCTGCAAAAGAAATACGTTATTTAAGTTTTTGAAGTGAAACTTCTTTAGGCGCGTTGAGAGTAAAAATTCAAAGTCGCGTCATGGCAATACCATCACGTTCTGAAGTAAGGCGACAAATTTGGTATCTTAGAATATTGCCAAAGAAGTTTCACTTCTGACAAGTGTGCTTGGCACGCTCGTTTTTATTGATGTGGTACAAAATAGATACATTTGTTTGAATAGTTTTAATTTTTAAAGAATAAACTGAAAAGCTATGTAATTTTTTATGTTTAATCTCGAAAACTACGTCACCAATTTTGAAAATTATACTTTCCAGAATATATATATATTTATACTTGGGAAGGTATCGGAAGGTATCGATAATGGAAATCCTTTAAAAATATGCCAATTGCCAAGTGTCAATTTTTATCAATCAAGTGTATATTATTTATTTTGATGCTGTTCGGGTATAACCAAGGTTGATCCGACAAGTGGGTAGTCGGTAAAGGTATAATTATTATTCTGCTAATATACGAATAATATAAAGTATTTTCATTCTATTAATTCTATACATACCGCAGCAATAGGACATTCCTTGATATTAAGTTGCTGAGCGACGGGATACCAAGGCGCATCTTTTTCCTTCAAAGCTCCACAGATATTATTTGCACCTAACCACATCACATCACTACATGAGGACCCGGCTACTTTTGATAGGCGGATTTCTAACTGAAATTATAAACATCCGATTTCAAAATTCTTGATTTATAGTAACAGGATTTTAAATTGAATTTATTCATAAAGATAATATTAAGATAGATTGAAATATTAAATTAAAAACTTAATCTTAATATCTAATAATAATAATCTTAATATTATCTTTATGAATAAATTCAATTTAAAATCCTGTTACTATAAATCAAAGATTTATAAAGATATTTAAGTTATATGAATTGAAAATACTTTTCCTGTGTATTTATTATTATGTCTATTTACATTAATATTAATTCGTATCAATGGCAGACTTGAAATTTTAAATAGGTAGTGTTTAAACCATTGGTAAGAAAATTTCTTTATAATTTCAGTTTTTTAGCAAATTATGTTTTGAATATTAAATAATCGTCGCCCGTCGGCTTATGATAAGTTTTAGGTAACATCTTTCCATATTTTATTTCGTTTCGTGTGATTTGTAATCATATTATGTTTATGCTTCAAATAACGTTTACCCTAGACCTTTTAAGATCGACCAAAAATAACTTTTGTGCAGATTCTAACTCTAGAAAATGTCAAGGGTAAAGTATTAAATAAGTAAATTTCTCGTTGGTTTGATAAATATTATTAGTTTCATGAATCAGCGAGAAGGCAGACATTTATTATAAATAGGCTGAAATTCATTATTGATACAATTTTAATTATTTATTTAATTGTATTCTGCTATTGTGTATATTATCTCTGTTGTAGGACTTCATATTTTTATGAAAGTAATAGGTACATGCTGTCCCTCCTTCGAGGGTGATTTTATCTTTATCCTATAAGTTCTGTAAGCTTAATGAACTTTACATTCTGTAATCAATATTTAATTAAAAAAAGTGATACAAAAAGGCCGTAAAATCTCCATTGTAAAAAAAATATTCGAGCTGAAAATGTTCAATGCCAATAATATATTAATGCGTACTTACTTGGTACTCATCACCAATAGTCTTCAACAGTTTCAGGATGCCAGTCATGCTGATTGTTCCATTAGTGGCATCGTACTTTAGAGCCATCGAGGGGATTTCCATATATTCGTTGTCGAAGCCATCACAATCTTCCATCGTGTCGCTGAACACTATTGCACAATCTTCCTGTTTAAAAAGGGAATAAATTTTTGTTGTTATTTTTTGGAGATGTTCTCATGTAAGAATTCAATTTATAATTAATTGACCGAAATATTTTTTATATCGTTAATACTGCAACAATGTCATCTTATGAACAGCTTACACATAATTATAGAAGATATCCGCTGTTATAAAAATTATATTATTACGGTTCCTTTTATGATTATCAAAAAAAGAAAATAAACTTACTTCCTCATCTTCCGCGATGGCACTATTTGCAATAAAACAGATAAAATACAAAAAATAAACAATTAATTTACATGACATGATGCGTATCCTTCATCAAATAAAATCCCATGTCTCATCGCAATAACATTTATATATCACTTGATTATAATCGCAATTGTTCAAAATAATAACTACATTAAATGTAAAAAGCAGAAAAGTTCGCGTGTATGAACTAACAAGAGTTATTATAATCATGCCATCATTGTACACGATGTAAAACCATTTTCAAGGACTCTTACTCCGTTCACTGTTAAAATCCGTACATTTTACTATATAATTTTCAGTACGCCGTATTTTTCGAGATAACAAACGTAAATTTAAATACAAAATAGTAAAATGACTAAAGAATCTCTCTTATGAATCAAAATGAGGCGCAATTTTATGCGTTTGTATTTTTGTAAAAAAACTTAACAACTACGTGACTGATTTTGAAAAACTGTTCATCGTTGTAAAGAAATTTTAGTATTACCGCTTTTCCCGGTAAAAAATTGTAACCCATAATAACACATTATGTAAAAGCCCGTATTATTCAATACAACAAACTTATCTGCACGATGCGATATTTTTCGCGTAAAACAAACAAATGGGGTGAACTCAACGTATATCATTTCCGATATAGTAGTTTTATGTAAATACCGCCTACTTTTAAACTGCCGTAATTTTTAGATTCCGATTGGAGTTTCCCCTCGCGATATTTGTTATCTCTGCGAAATGAATGTATTCAATATTTTGATTTACTATCTGTTTTTGCAAGTTGTGATTATTTAAGTTCACAGTCACAGGTAGACGTTTCTTTAAAATCGTATATAAGCAGTCAGCAGAGGGAGCTCTATCTGTCAAGATCACTTCTAAAGCTCTATGTAAAAATATCCAATTTTATCGACACTTTTAACCCATTGAGCCCCAAGCGGCCCGATCGGTCCCAGACACAATAGATTTTCTATTGTATGTGTGGTTCCGGGGCCTGTGTTATTAACAATTATGATGAACATGACCTATATTATTTAAATAATATAATATACATACAAGCACGTACGTTTTAATTTTCTATGTATGATAATTATGATATGGACGTTTGCTACAAAATCAACACGCTATTCACAAAGGGTAAACCAAATAAAATTTTAGATTACCAGGCGCCCATAACTTTGAAAGGGTAAATGATTTAATTATGCGCATAGAATTGTCAGCGTTCCATTTAATTTGATTGCGAGTGACACCTATGCAAATGATACGTAACGATTAATTGAATATCTTTGTAGAAGGGACGACACTCCACTTTTAGGAAGTCCCATAACGTCAATTGAGCGTAGTGAATTTATATGAAGCTTGTGTTTGTGTTTATCTCATCTGATATGAATTAAAGATTCAACCTTTAAGTAAAATTATATAGATACGAAATATTATAGGTATCCTTTAGAATTTTGTATACGTTGATTAATCGATTTAGATTATAATTTGGGAATATAAAATTAAAGGCATTCTTAAGAATTAAGCATTGAGAATATAACTTAAAAAAAATATAACTTGGGAGTGTTTGAAAGGATGAATTTGTGACTTTTTTATTAATTAAGAAGAAAGAAGTATAAAATATTATATTATAGTCATAGTATTATGGCAATGGGTTTTGACTTTTGATAAAATATTAACATTGCAATCCAATACGCACCAAGACCTCTCAACATAAAAATAAAACACAACATCATTAAAAAGAATTTATTTACGACACTTCACTACGAATTAGTATTGCGCATAGTATTCTGAATCCAGTCCATATAACTAGGAACAGAGGTGTAGACTCCAGGCCAGCCGTCCCTTCCACAGCCATATCCAAAGGACACCACAGCTACAGATTCCCATACACCAGATGGTGTTCTCTGCATCAAAGGTCCCCCAGAGTCCCCCTTGCAAGCGTCCTCAGCGAATACACCGCCCGCGCATATTTGCTTGTCTGTTAGACGCGCGTTTAAAGTGTTGTATTTGGAGACGCAGTCTTGCTTGTCGTAGATTGGTACACCGAGTTTTAGTTTTACTTGACTGCTTTTACCTGTAAGGGAAAATAAGAGATTTACGTGTGGAATATCGATGTAAATGTAAGATTGATGTGTTTGTTTATAAAAAAAAAAGAAAAAGAAATTATTAATAATGTTTTACATCTATATACTTGGATTTACACGGTGATTTCATAGATAAATTAAAATGTATGTAATAATATATAAACGAAACTTGAATTGTTTAAAAATAATTAGCGTTGTACGCAAGAACATCCCATTTACAAGTTATTAATGAATATAAGAAAAATATACGCCACTAATAATTGAGAATGTCGGTTTTTCTAAGGTTGGTAAATTATAATTTTAACATAAACTATTCACAAATGGCATAAGGTACATACATCCTTTTATCCTTAAAAACGGTAAAATCACAAACCCGCGATCAACGATCGTTTACTCGTATTAACAAATAATCATAATAAGTAATTGCTGGGAAATACCAAGTTAACCGCTCTTACCAAGCTATTTATAATAAAACAGAAACTACACAATCCTCACACAAGGAAAATCAATCACGTTGTTTGACTATTTTTTCATACAAATATGAAAGCCTACTATGAAGGTCATACTGGTGATTCTTCAAAAAACGTTCATATAAGAGTTTTGGAAGTACATAATATATACCATATATACATAATATACATTTGAAAATTCCGAGATGGTATAGACTATAGACATCTAAAGCACCCAATCAAAAGAGATATAGAAACGGCCGTAATCTATGTTGCTATGGTAACAAGATTACGAATGATTGCGTAGGATTGCGTACGTAAACAAATTATAATTATGTAAGTATTATTTACTCTTCCATTTCGTAATAATGAGGAAGCTACGTTATAATAATATTTTTTCTAGTAAGTAATTTCCCAATCTATGTGCATTTATTTCTATACTAATTACTATCACATCTGCCTTGGTATTAAATATGCCTTCATTTTATCACACAGAATCTTCAACAAAATCACCTTCATTAATACACTATGAATCTCATAAACATAGAAGCAGATCAAACGACCATACAAACATAATAAGACCAATCGATAACACCGATACGACAGGAAATTCCAAATTGATATAATCGAAACCCAACAAGAGTCCTATCAAATTGCACATTAGTTAACGATATTTCCTAGAAGCTTGTAAAGTAATCAATAACATACCGTTCAAGGTTTTTCCCCATCCAGCTACGTAGACTGAACTTCCAGAAGCCAGGCGTTGGCTGCTATCCGGCAAGCAGATTGGTTGTACGAATCCTGGAAACAATAAATCTTATATATAAAATTCTCGTGTCACAATGTTAGTCTGCATACTCATCCGAAACGGGTGGACCGATTCTCATGAAATTTTCTGTGCATATCGGGTAAGTCTGAGAATCGGCCAACATCTATTTTTCATATGTACCACGGGCGAAGCCAGGGCGGACCGCTAGTATTTTATATATGTACAAAAAGAAATTGAATACTTTTTAAAGGATTTTTAATATAATTTGTTGTGCAAGTTAAATAATATTTATTGAATGTAAATATTTGCACTAAAATTATTGTATTGTGACTGATTCTTGACAAGTGTAAAAAGCTTTAATTAAATCTGTCCGTTTAATATGGGCCAAAGTCGAAATTAAAGGAGTAGGTTAGAGTCAGTACATAATTATATGTCAGTTACATACAAACATACAGGTAATAAAAGCGTGTTAAAAGGGCTTTAATAATCCATCCATACTAATCCATACTAATATTATTATAAATGCGAAAGTAACTCTGTCTGTCTGTCTGTTACTCAATCACGCCTAAACTACTGAACCAATTTGCATGAAATTTGGTTTGGAGATATTTTGATACCCGAGAAAGGACATAGGCTACCTTTTATTGCGAAATATGTACCACGGGCGAAGCCGGGGCGGACCACTAGTACATAATATGCACAAAAATATTATTCAAATCAAATATAAGCACTAAAAAGACCACGGTCAGGACATCACATGAGTCATGACTACTACATTTTATTTTGCATCTTAAGGTAAAAACGTGTAGGTAATTAACTATAAATGCTTAATGGCTACCTTTGTACATCGATTATATTGTTTTTAATAGAGCGACAGATGGCATGTGATAGCATAAGTTCGTACGGTTGCTAATGACCCAAATCATTATATTATATTCTTATATCCTATTCTGAAAAGCGTATCTTCTTTTATTATATATATAATCTTCTTTTATTAAGTTACGTATATCAGAAATGAAAAAAAAATACATAGAGACAAGTATTTAAAAAAATATAATTATTGTCAAACCCCTTCAACAAAATTAAATCGCCATGTGTTGCTAAGCGCAAAACTTGAGAAAGGCAAAACCGATTTCGTTAATTCTTTTTATCACTACATAGTATAATACCAAGTCGCTTTCTCTGTCCCTATTTCCCTATGTCCCTTTGTTTGCTTAAATCTTTAAAACTACGCAACGGATTTTGAAGCGGTTTTTTTTTATAGATAGAGTGATTCAAGAGGAAGGTTTGAGTATATAATTTATTAGGTTTTAGACAAAGCGGGCGAAGCCGCGGGCGGTATGCTAGTTTACAATATTCTTTAAAGTACGAGGATGGTACTATGTAAGGAAAACGTAAATATGTACCACGGGCGAAGCCGGAGCGGACCGCTAGTTATATATGAAAGAAAGAATATCTTTATATATTTTATTATTCACGTACTAAAGGAACATAATATTATATAAGAGCAAATTCAGTAGTTACACACTTTTTCAGGGTTTATATTATAAGTACACATTTATGAATAATATTTATCACATAAATATCTATTAAGCTCAGTGAGGGTAGAATGGGAAGTAAATGAGTCTGCATAACCAGGTGTTGTACTAGTAATGACTTTATGCACTCTGCGCTATTTTATAAAACCTAATTAATGGGTATTATCCTCGCTCTAATGATCACTTTATTGGTAATGTATTGCTCTCATGTTTCTATTTAAAAAAGAATTTTAAAGACTCGTATTATCGAAGTTATTTTTGGATATTTTTATAATCAATTAACAAGTAACATAATTAAAAATATTAAAGCAAAGCAAAGAAAAATGTACTTATTTTTCTTTTTCAAGGCTGATTCCAATGAATTAAAAATACTTATATAATATTACTAGCGGTCCGCCCCGGCTTCGCCCGTGGTACATGTTTACGTTTTCTCTACATAAAAACCATCCTCGTACTTCAAGGAATATAATAAAAAAAGAATTATCGAAATCGGTTCAGCCGTTCTCGAGTTATGCGCTTACCAACACATTTTGCGATTCATTTTTATATATAAGATATGTATAATGTTGACATCAACACAAATTAATCAATTCTAAAATTCAATCTCCTTCGATAATCAACGCATTTAACGAAAATATTGAAACCAATGAATGATCTTATTACAATAAATGTTTTTCTACAACATATTATTTTAAAATATATAATACTAGCTTTCCGTCCACGGCTTCGCCCGCTTTGTGCTTTAAACTATCCTATCTCTCAAGTTGGATCGAACTGCACATGGTGTGCAAATTTTATTATAATCGGTTAAGTGGTTTAGGAGTCCATTGAGGACAAACATTGTGACACGAGATTTATTTATAGTAAGATTTACCAGTGTATCTAGCTCTAGTAGCCATTCTCACAAGCGCTATATCATCTTCTCTATTGGTTTTCTTATCCGAGAATCCAGGGTTGGGATACGCAGCCTGGACTAGTAACTCCTGGGGAGGATCAGCACAATCGTTACCAAGACAATCCACGTCTGTCTGTGTGTTGTATTCACCTAAACGAACTGTTGCTCTGAAAAATAGTATATGAGAATTAAGAAAATGACTGTTTTTATTTAAAGCAAGCGTTCTATAATATAATCATTATATCATTTACTAGCTGTGCCCCGCGGTTTCACCCGCATTGCTCCACTCCTGTTAGTCTTAGAGTGATGATATGTGGCCTATAGCCTTCCTCGATAAATGGGCTATCTAACACCGAAATAATTTTTCAAAACGGACCAGTAGTTCCTGAGCGTTCAAACAAACAAACTCTTCAGCTTTATAATATTAGTATAGATTAGTACCTACAACAAATAAAGCCAAAAGGTAACACTATAATATTCTGATTCGTTCCTACATTTAAATCAGCATTATCTATCATGGTGACTTAAAAATTTCTATTTTTAAGTCAGCATGATAGATAATGCCTTTGGTATCGTCACGATTTATTTTCAAACAGGTTTATTTCCAAAAAAATATTAGTTACAGCCTAAAGCTTTTTTATCGTTTTTTTTATAAATTTGTAATAAGGATTATATAAAGTTGGATTTGGTTATTCGGATTGTAATAAAAGCTGCTACACTATAAACTTAAAGTAATCAATCCGAAATAATGCCGTGTTATGAATTGATTTTTACTTCGTATAGGGAATTCCCATTCTACCATAATTTAATTGAAAATAACCGGAATATTAATATTATTCGTTAAAACGTGTTTTCATATTTACAATTTTCCTCCAGTTTTTAAATAAGTATGATCCAATGTTGGTTTTACAATAAGCGTTTATACATATAATTAACTATGTTATTTTTATCGTAGAGATATACTTATGCATGAGAAATTACAATGACATAATTATTACATTGTTTATCCTCTCGCACAACAATAACAAGGAATATAGTATAAATATAGCTCTTTATAAAATATATAGTCATATACAGGGTGTAATCGTTAAGTGTGCACAGGCGATTTTTCCGTAAGTATTACAGATAACAAAAAACTTTAAACTGATATCGAAAGTACTTAACCTAATGAGTAAAATGGCGGTAATAAATTTTTAAAAATAAATCGAGAAATATCAAAAAAATTATCTTTAAACCCTCCCATACATTAAGTATGAAATATGAATATCCCTTATACATACATTTAATATGAAAGATTTTAGCTTTCTTTTTCTTTTTTTGGTTTTCTGCTTTAATTACTTCGCAAATTTGAAGTGACATTTTCCACGTTTTTCCGGACATTTTCACGCATTTTCCGAATATTTTCCGGGAATTTTCCAGGCATTTTCCGGACATTTCCCTGACATAGCCTGTAAATGTCTGGAAAATCCCCGAAAAATGCCAGGGAAATGTCCAGAAAATGTCTGGAAAACATCCGGAAAATCCCCGGGAAATGCTCGGAAAATCCCCGGAAAATGCCTGGGAAATTCCCGGAAAATGCCAGGGAAATGTCTGGAAAATGTCTGGAAAATATCCGGAAAATGCGTGGAAATGTCCGGAAAAAGCGTAGAAAATGCCTGGAAAATGCCCGGAAAATGCTCGGAAAATGCCCGGAAAATATCCGGAAAATGTCTGGGAAATGCGTGGAAAATCCCCGGAAAATGCCAGGGAAATGTCTGGAAAATGTCTGGAAAATATCCGGAAAATGCGTGGAAATGTCCGGAAAAAGCGTAGAAAATGCCTGTAAAATGCCCGGAAAATGCTCGGAAAATGCCCGGAAAATATCCGGAAAATGTCTGGGAAATGCGTGGAAAATCCCCGGAGAATGCCAGGGAAATGTCCGGAAAATGTCTGGGAAACATCCGGAAAATCCCCGGGAAATGCTCGGAAAATGCCTGGGAAATTCCCGGAAAATGTCTGGAAAATAACCGGAAAATGCCAGGGAAATGTCTGGAAAATATCCGGAAAATGCGTGGAGATGTCCGGGAAAAGCGTGGAAAATGCCTGGAAAATGCCCGGAAAATGCTCGGAAAATCCCCGGAAAATATCCGGAAAATGCGTGAAAATGTCCAGAAAAAGCGTGGAAAATGCCACTTCATTTGCGAAGTAATTAAAGCAGAAAACCAAAAAAGAAAAAGAAAGCTAAAATCTTTCATATTAAATGTATAAGGGATATTCATATTTCATACTTAATGTATGGGAGGGTTTAAAGATAATTTTTTTGATAATTCTCGATTTATTTTTAAAAATTTATTACGGCCATTTTACGCATTAGGTTAAGTACTTTCGATATCAGTTTAAAGTTTTTTGTTATCTGTAATACTTACGGAAAAATCGCCTGTGCACACTTAACGATTACACCCTGTATAGCATAGTCATTGTGCGTTGTAGAAAAATTACATGGCAAATTATAATCCGGAATCCGATTCAAATCAAGCCAGAATGGGCAACTAGTACATGAATACATTCTGTAACCCTTTATGTTTAACGTACAGTACCTATATTCTAAGGTTGCCGCGCACCTAATAAAATTTTGATAAGTATATTAAAATATTATAACACAGGAGGTCGTATTCCTGTACCTGTGTAATATTTTAGTTTACAGATTATTCGCATGTTAAAAATATATTCCGTTGTGGTAGATGAATTAGACCGCAGTTGCAAGTTTGCATAACCATGTGTTTTATCCCGTAAATCCAAATGAAAATTCTAATACATTAGATTAAGGTATTAATAAACTATTTTTAAATAACAAATAGAAACCATGAAAAAACAAATACGTATCGTTACAATCTAAAACGAAGAAACAAAAAAAAACAATTTGCCCGTTAGCAAAGCAGTAACCACTGTCAAAAATATATTACTGCAATGATTTTCAGAGGAGACTGATACTGGGTACTCACAATTTTCCTACAGCAATCTCAATTTCTCCTGTGACACAATGAGCAGCAGTCAATACGTATCGATGATTGATCAAAACACCTCCACACTGGTACGTCAGTTTACCAGATTTTGTGCCTGAAATAGACCGTAAAAGAATTTCATATAAAATTCTAGTAAAACTGATATAAATATTCTGTATTTCCAAGAAATATAATATCAGGTAACGATCAGGTATGAGGTACAAAAATAGCCGCTATTTTTCAGGACGATAGATCCATATTTCATGCATCAGTTTCTTGGAAAATGAATATTAGCCTGTCAAACCATTTTCAATAGATACAGCATATCAAAAATTATAATATTTGCGATTTTCGTACTTTGTATAATACAATTGGTCTTATAAAAATAAATCGCTGCTGATGATCTTGTTTATCAGTAATAAATTATGCACTTATCCAGCCAGTTCTTCGTGTTGAAATTTTCCTGTGTTTTTAATATATATTTACTGGTGTCTCCGCTTATGATAAGACTTTAGATAAGCACAAAAAACCTAGCCTTACTCAGAAATTATATTAATCATTTAATAAATTAATATATGAAATTTTTCAAAAAATAGTTGAGTAGTTAATTATTTATCCATGAAATAATAAACATTGAACATTTCTCTATTTCTTCTTTTATAATTCTTATAGAACTAGAACTTCTTATCTCCCTCATAATCTTTTAAAACTAGTCGAGATAATAAAACTACTCACGGTATCCCAACAAAGACATCCAAGGGAACTCGTCCAAATCAGTGATTTGGCCTCCAAAGATCCTGTCACCATTATCAATACCACAGGCACCACGAGGTGCTGGGTACGAGTCCTCCTGCACAGAATCATCTACCGTGCCGTCGGGCACCTGCGCTGGTCGAGGTCTTGACTGCAAATAAAATCACGGATGATAAGCCACTAGGCTAACAAGAATTGAGAATAGATAAGTTACCAAGCGCTCTTCGTGATAGCACTGTTTAACTATTGCGGTATTTTTTAAGATTTTAAACCTTTTTCCTATAACTATATCTCGGTGGTTAAAACTGCCTAGTTGGTAATTTTTCTTAGGCTATCCTATCAAGTCATTTCCCCTTTTTGTGTATGAGGTTCATGCAAGAAGTAGGATTCCAGGCCGTTTGCGCGCGTGCATGCGCGTTCACAACTGTAGCTACCAAAGCAGTAGGATTCCATGAACTTGATAGGCAAACCAAATTTCATACAAAACAGAATTTAAACGTTAAAGACTTCATTGTGAAGAGCATTACAAAAAAAAGATAATAAACATAAACACTAACCGTTGTTTGAGATGGATTTGTCTGTGGTGGTAAAGGTCCACAGCAAACCTTCGGAGTATATCCATCGAAGCCACATTGTGACTGCTTCAAGAAAATTACAACATTATTTAGAAGAGGCCGCTGTTGAAACGCAGATAGCAGTTGTGGACAATCGTATAGCGATATACAATTACTTTGGGAGCCTAGTGGTGTTCTACAGGATTGTGATACTGAAAAAAATTAAATATTGTAGAAAATTGTACTTTCAACTGTATGCAGTTACACTGTTTAATGTACAATTTTTTTAAGTATTTTGTAGCCGACACCTAAACCCCTGAATACCCGAATTCAACACAATCTATACTAATATTATAAAGCTGAAGTTGCTGTTTGTTTGTTTGAATGCGCTAAACTACTGGTCCGATTTGAAAAATTCTTTCAGTGTTAGCCGTTAGGTAGCCCATTTCTCGAGGAAGGTTATAGCTAGCTATAATATATCATCACCCTAAGACCAACAGGAGCGGAGCAGTGCGGGTGAAACCGCGGAGCACAGCTAGTAATATATACATTTGAGATCGTAATTAATGATTCGCAAAATATTAATACTAACAATACCTTTTTTAATATGATACATAATTATTTATTTACTTATGCAAAAAAACGATGTTTAAACATAAATTACATCCCAGTATAGAACTTATACAATTTAAGGTATTTCAAAGATATATTCTTGCAATACAATGCCTGGCATATTTTTAATATTTAACTTTGGCGTGTATGCAGACGACTCAATTTGTAACGAACCACAATATAATCATTTCTAAATTAAGATGTATGAGTAAATGAAAATACGTGAATTTGTGTTAAAATTAAAAGAAATAACTATAAAATTGGAAGGAAATAATCTATCTTACATAATAAAAATTAATCGCCAAATATGTTGTTAAGCGCAAGACTCAAGAATGGCTGAACCGATTTCGTTAATTCTTTTTTTATAAGATTTCTAGAAGTACCAGGATGGTTCTTATGGAGGGAAAACATAAACATGTAACCACGAGCAAAGCCGAGGCGGAACTCTAGTACATTATAATATTTATCATGTATGAGGGAGGACACTGTCTCTTACAATCGTAATCAAAATATTGGTAGAATAACACATTTACTCGTCACAATAGTTATTTATTCCATAATACTTATTATAATTATAGCATTACATGTAATTCACACCTATTGTTTCGTCACACGCAGTAAATTAACTTTAAACGATTTTGTTGATTCTCTTTTTCCTCATCTTGTTATAAATATTATTATTGTGTACATATTATGTGTATACGATACATATATTCAAAGAAACTTCAAATATAAAAATATGGAAAAGGGCTTATTTAGGTTTTTAATTTGTACATTTCAATGGCTAAAACTTACTATGATAATGTATTTAGTGGTAATTTGCCCTGTACTTGTTTAGTGTTTACTATTATCGCTCTGTGTGTTTATTTTATATGTTGTTGTATAGATTATAAAAGTTAACCAATTCTTTACCATTTTTATGGGTTATAAAGACACATACACTAACTTTCTCAAATAAATGTGTACATAAGTTATTTTAACCGAATAATGAGCAAAACCTTCGCCTGAACAAAAATCGTTCTCTATAGCTTACTATTATTACATGTTAATAATAAAATTATTGATGATAGCGTCTCATAAACATGATCTTTGGTCTATTAATTCTCGACAACTTCCTTGTACATACAACAAAATCAATGCAATGTTATCAAATGACCTTCACAATTACTTCTTTATGAACAAAACTTCTTGTTTGATTAAAATTAAAATCAAATATATTAATGCGTAAGCAAAACAAACTTTAATCAATATCTTATAAATATAAATAACATACACAACATAATATGAATGACAACACTATTATTTCAACTTTTTTTATCGTACTTTCAAGTTTCCGTAAAGGTATGATTATTCAAAACAATTAGAACGTATTCAGACTAGCCCTATTATTATTTTATAATTAACTAAATAATACATACATGCATCTTTCCCCAAGAGTGTCAGTCCAAAAATAACAATTAAACACTTCATTTTTATATCAAACAATTATATACAATATTCACTAAACACAGATCATCACTATAAACAAAATAAATAGAAAACACACTGACAAGACACTTGTTCGTCTGCGTTGTTGTACTGGATCTTAGAGGTCATCAACAGTTAATATATATGTAGATATAAGCTCGTGTTTGTACGGTTCGCAGAAAAAATCATGTTTACTTTACTTGAATGAGATGATTTTAATTCAATTGTAATCTGTATAATGTGCTAATTTTTATTTATAACGTTGAAAGTGGAGATGTGGAAGTAAATATGTGTATGTTTAACTGCCGATTATAGTTACATATTGCTTAACAGGTTTTTGATATTTTTAAATACCTATAATCTACATGCTAATTGTAGGATGCCTAGGAAGCCTTAAATAATAATATATCGTCGCGAATAACTTAAATATTATAAAAAGGGCCCAAAGAAGGTCATATTCGTATAGTTTTTATGTAGATTTTTTTGCAGAAAATAGTCCGATATATTTTATGCTGACCTTACGTCCGAACGATGATCGAATGCGTCACAGGTGGATTTACCAGTTTCTGTTGTGGCTGTAGATAATTCGTACATTTTCCTTCATCTAACGTGCATTTATATATGAATCTGTATAATTGGCTCGTAAATATTAATAATAATAAAATTTATATTGACGCTTGAAGATGTCCAACGTCTATGAGTATATATTACGGAAATTGTAGAGTCGATTGAATTACTAGGAATAATCTTAAAACGAACTGTAAATAACATGAAACATGACATTTATTCTTCAACCAATAATTATCACTTACTCGGTTTTCGCGCTTTGTTAGTAATTTATATAGAATCTCGTGATAAGCAATTAAATAATAGAGGTCATTTTGAAGGAAATAATGACTCAGTAATAATACAAATAATAATTTTCCAATCAATAAAAACATGAGTTAGTTTACCTGTATGTGACCTTGATACATGGATCGAATCTTCACCAAAATATGTAAATAGAACCAAATTATATATCTTTGTTGTAACGAATTATCTTCACAGGATAATTTTATATGGAAATTTGGATAAGTATCTCTTCTAAATATAATTGACTTTAATTTTCTCTATCATTTGAATGAATTACCATTAATGAGGAAAATTATTTGTCCAATTCACTCTATAATTTAATAAGCTTTCATCTAATTGACAGGAAGAATCGTACACGAACATAAATCATGTACATAAATCATACACACAAACAATTTAATTATAAACATGCTTATTAATACAAGGAAATTGTATAAGAGGCGATATATTTGTATTATTTTCCTAGATTATCCCTGTTTATCAATTCCCATGGCCGTGTAATATATATATAAAATTAGGCATTAAATCACCGACATAATGAGATTTCATATTATTATATTTCATGTAGGGAAACTGTTATTATTATATTTTTGAAGAGAATCTATGCTTTTCTTATCTTCTTAATAAGTCAAACCAAAGTATAGAATTCTAGATCTATCTATATACAGATACATAGTTGATATAATTAGGCTGACCTTTGCGACAGGTCTCTCAAGTAGTCGGAACAAAGTCTACTATAAGTAAAAAAATAACCGATGAAAAACAAATCGTGTCCAGCATGACAAATGCTAAACCCAAATTTTCACTATAGATACCTTCATTATCATTATTTTATATGTATATCATAATCGTTCATTATTTTACTATTTTCAAATGATAAATATGCAGACCACTAATATAATTTTCTGCCTAGAAAATACAACTATCAATTTGTATTATTTTTGTACATCTGATGCACAGGAAAAATCCCACAGTTCAGAACCTACACTACAGAACTTCCCAAAGAAATATGCAAGCACACAAGCTTACAATTCCACGAACTGCATTACTTTCCTTCCTCCCTACTGGCATAGTATAAAATATTAATACTTATATTTGGCCACTGCACTGGGGACTAACTATAGTGTTAAAGCAGTACTCTTTCCAGTGTGGGAAAGTGACGGCACTAGACGAACTATATAGCTCTGTCACTTTTCATTCTAGAATGAATACTGCTTTAAGATAGTATGCTAATCCCCCGGTGCGTCGAATATGCAATACCTTGCTAAGATAATATGTAGCGCTATGAAGCGCGAAGACATGACGCTTGAAGTGGCTTCTACGGGGTATCGTCACGTAGCTTAATCGCTAATCGACCTTGCTCCAATCAGGCGAATCGTTTAGAAACTGGAGCGCAATTTCCTCAATTCGCTTAAGGATTAACATCATTAACTTTCATGTCCCGTCTACTAATTGTGTTTCAGTCCCCAATTCCACTCGTCATTTGATTACGTTCGCGCCTTAGCTCCAAATAGTACCAATAATACTGGATATGTAATTAATAAATGATTGTGCTGAAAAAAGATATTTTCATGTATAATATTAAAGAGAGAAATGGAATTATTTTCGTAGGTTGAATTTGCATAAGGTTGCAGTGCTGAAACAACAGTTATATTTCGATTTGTAAAATTAAAGTTAGAACATACTTTATTTTCAAATAAATACATAATAATCTGTGTTATATTCACTGTATTTGTCAGTTATGTATCTATGCAAGACGCGAAAATAATACATAATATTTATTAACAACGGAGCAAACTATGAAAATTTAAAATAATAATAAAGCAAATCAAATCTCTTTTTAAAGAAACATTATGAATTTCTTAATATAAAGTAAATAAACCACTCCAAAGTTAATTCTTTGGGCAAAATTATTGAAAATTGTAAGGTTACACTAAATATTAAATGTGAGTATTCCCAGCAAAGCAAATCGTTGTCTCGTAAGTGAATCACGTACAGATTCGTACGCTCGGACAGACAGACCGAGCACAAGTAAAAGTTCAAAAACATGCTATGAATAATATAAAACTATATAAAATTCACTAGAACAAATTATATATGTGCTTGCACGAACCTGGAGTAAAATATTTTTATTTAAAATAAAATATTTAAAAATTATCCAAAGTTTAAAAATAAGAGCACTATATCGGTTATTTTTTAATGTATTGTACCTGAGGTCATTTTGAAATAAATTAAGATTAACGTAAGACAGCAGCAAGAAATTTTTGATGATGATAGTTTATTCCGATAAAATAAAAATAAATTCAATGGCCGCGCATAGCAAGAAGTTAGATTGGAACGGAAAGCCTTAAAGGAGGCCTTTATCAATCTGTTATGAGGGAAGACTAACCATTTGGGAATCAAAAATGAAATATTGGATAAAACATCAAAGATATTTTTAAAATCCAATTATTTGTAAAATCCGAGAAGGACCGCTCTACATATTAGAACTTGGAACATCTGATATCAATTATACAACAAAATAAGTAGTGTCAGTACCTATACGTTTTAAAACCGAATATTCCAGCAAAAAATGCAAACAATATTCACTCCCATACTCTAATGTGTTGAAAAATCTAGCACTACCGGATAGATCAAAACAAAAGTTTTGAATTTAAAAGCGAATATTTTTAACGAAATCCTAGAAAAAGATTTTTGACACATTAATATTGAAATATCGGTGTATTTTCTAGTAGAGCGTCAATAACGTTGTGTCAAGATATAATCGATATTTATGGCGGATGGCCGGTGACGCGTCTGCTATTTGCACTGGCTCCACAATCTATGATATATGACCTCTTAATGTATCCACGTTTAAGTGAAAAGATTGTGAACCAATATATAATATGTTATAAGGGTTTAAGTATATAAATGTATTGAAAGATGTATCGAATGTATGACACAAATTATACCGAGAGATCTTCATATTATTATAATATCCTTGTAAATGTTTATTTTATAAATTCTTCATACAAACCACCGTAAATATTATAATTGTATGCTTTTCATTTTATACGCTTGCTCCGGCTCTGTCTGGATTAACACAATAAATAAATAGCGTATTAGACTACAGGCCCGTGTTGAAAAAATTATGGGTCATTTGACCCACCAGGTGACCTACCTATCTAGAACGATATAAGAGCATAAAATAATAAAATTCAGCACTATGACGTCACTTGTAAGCTGTCCACCCGAGTGCAGATGAGAATTCGAAGGCTCAGGTAGAGATTTTCTCCCCTTGTCTCCATGATTTTTGTACGGCGTTGCGGAATAATTGATTAAAAGTAGTATAGAAATAGTATGACACAAATGCCGTTTCTTCCCTAATAATAAAATTTCATATAAAATATATAAATTGTAATTCTATACACAACACTATGTTAAAATATTTACGTTAAATTCAATCTGAACATTAATAAAGCGTCCATACAAATAAGCCCACGGAAACTTAGGTCCTTTAGGGAATAAATAAACGCTACATTCCGACATAATTCACGAAGCCCAACTGTAATTAGTGACCGCCCAACACATTGATTTAACGACTTTGAATACGTTTTCGTTAAAAGGTTTTTTCAGAGAGCCCGTGTATTGATACAAACGAGCAAAGTCGTTGAATCGAACAGTAACAATAAATCACAGGCAGAAGTGCTGGGCAGGATTGGAAACAGATATGCGCGGGCCCCAAAAATTCATCTTCATACATATAAAACCTTTCTTAATCATGAGTGTGTATACGTATGTGGGTAGGTATTATGTTTAATTTCATTACATAACAATTATGTGGTATTGATAACCGTATTGGAAAGCCAAGTATGTATATTCTTGGAAAATTCATATGTAATTTTCTAAGGGATCTTTTCCTTCCCTATAATAGTGAATGTGAATGTGTACACTACTGTTAATTATGTTATATTGTAAATTGTATTAAGTTATTTCGGGGCCTTTATTGTTTTAAATTCGAGTTGTGAATGGAGGTAGAGATACGTGGATGTTTGTCCCGAGTAATAAACGATTGGTGAACATTTTCTCAATCAACTGATTGTTGTTCGTCTACGTACTCGGATGTCAAATAGCATTTGATGGCGGAGTAAAAATTTAGCTTAGGTATCTTCATCTCTAGAATATAGATGCCCACACAGGTATCTATTTAAAGTGTTATAATATTTTCAAGCTTTCGTAATTTCCATATTATTAATTTACGAAATATAGAGTTGTATCTATATGTTATATGTATGTACTTAATGAGAAATTGTATTTATAACAAATTAAATAATGAAGATTTAATAAAGCTAATATGAACGAAATGACACGAAACTCATATACTTTACGAATATCTAAACTTAAATACAAATATTTTATGATCTCACATCATTATTTATGTAAATATCACATAAAGAATATTATAAAAGGTCAAGAGCTTAAAATTAAATAAACCCGTAGTCGAATTCCTTCGTAGGTAATAAGTTTTCCTCATAGAAATGCTCAAGTAAAATGTTCGCTTCGAAACATTTTCGTATAAATTGTCTCTGAGGCTTATTTAATGATGGCTGAACGGAAATAGCAATCATTATTTAATGTCAATGTTTAACTAAGTTTGCTTCTGCAAATGGGCCGGTAATGATCGGAGCCGATTGCGTCCTGCCTCTTAGCCGAGACGGCGAAATAAATAAATGTAGGTACTGAAACTTTTTGTTTGTGGTTTTTAGCAACTTTTCTAATATATTCAGTTATTATATAATTATAATAAGATTTTTATATAAAATATTTTAAAATGTAAATTCTGCCTTATAAATAAACTGAGTAACTATACATTTTGTATTTTACTATTTAAAGCTCATTGTGTATAAACGCACAACCGAAAGAGTTGTAAAAATGGCATCTTCAAATGATAGTTTTTATTCATTTCGTTATTTTGTAAACAGGTATTTTGATTACAAAAAAATCTATACCTTGATTTAATCCTAAATAGTCTTTTTTATCATTAAAACAAGTCTTTATTTGGAATTGGATAATAATAATATGTAAATGTGTTGTCATGAGCTGCATAATATAATGTATTTGCTGACCGTCGCAAGTTTATCTGCTCCCAAAAGGAATAATATTATTCCCGCTTTTGCAAGATTTTTCATTGTCCTGTATCATATAGAGCCTGTTTCAATAAATTGACAATTCAACACAAAAATATTTGTTTTCAATATGAACCAGTAGTTACTATGAATAGAGCGTTGAATCAAATGCATAAACAAACAAACAAGCTATACCTATTGGCAGTGCATTTTTTATTTCCATTAGAATATCCAATACCTTAGGAGAATGCCTGAGATTCACAAATTAGTGAGTGTAATACATGCAGAATATTTTATTGAATTTTTGATAATATTTAATAATGGAACTGAACTCACATATTAAATTTGTATTGAATGCATAACCAAACAGGTATAAATACCTAATATACCTGCATAATGTCAAAAACTTAGTCAAAAATTACATCTTATGAACATTCAGTTAAATTTACAAAAAGCTCTCAATCAATTTCCAATTTTGTACACAATCAATCATATTTAAAGTTTATGTTCATTTTATAGAGTGTATCGCATATTACTCACATTTAGAATGTTAAATGTCTCTATGTAAGCAGACGAAATAAAACCGATACAAATAACAATTTAAACTCGTATTAAAATTTTCATTCCATAAACCTTTAAATGTTAAGAGATTCGCTTCAATAAATAAAGCTACAGGATTCCAACCACTAATGAGATGGCGACTCATAATTTAAAAGTATTCAACCTTATTGACGTCTCAATCCATCCTTTAGGGGAGTTCACAAAATAAAGATAAAAAGCGCCATACATAGAGTTCATTTAATATCACGCGATTGAGGGACATCAAAAGGCACATCTCGAAAGATATTGAAGTTTGATGACTGTTTGCGACGCTCCAACTTGGCTCGCAGTTGTTTATAAAGATTTTTATTTATCATTTATTCCAACTTCGCTAAAACTTGAAATAGAAAGCTTCAAATACCTATTACCTGAAAGTACGTTAGCTTCAGACTAGCGTCAAGAGACAGCTATGTTTTATGGATACATTATTTTGATTATAATCTACTTTAAAAGAAATAACGTTGAAGGTGCTTTGAAAAATCTTGCTCGACTCTTATATTTGTAACGAATTTTGCACTCTCGGCTGCCTTCTAACTTGGTCTCTCAGTGATGGAAGATAAGATATACATTGTTATTGTTTGTATTATTTTTATTAAAATATGTTTACTCCGTATCATAAAACGTCGTTTGTTTTTTTAGAGTATAGAAGTTCTCAAGCTTTAATACATTGTAAGTTTCTTAACTTTGTTATTTAGATATATAACAAGATTTAATTTTCAACGATTCCAATCTATACTATGTTTTTGAGTTATGTTTGGAAATCAGAAAGATCGAACGGAGCCGTATGTAAACTTCAAAACAATATGATGAAGTGACGCGTTCATCTGCATATTTAGCTTTTAAAAATACCTACGAATAAAATCAAACAAAAGTCGTTATTTTCCTCCAAATATTCCGAATACAATCCACATCTTTGTTCAGCTATATCAGAATGAGAAATGGCATATCTTAATTCTAAAACAAAGACAATTACTCAACAGCAGCTGCGAATTTGGTAATTAAAAGGACTCACGAGCTTTCTCTACCTTCTTAGTTTATAGTATTATAAAGAAACCCTGTAAACTGTAACGTAAATCGCAAATACGAGCATGTGTGCCCCGACAGACATAAAGGGGAATTAATAAGGCCATTTCAGAGAGCGATTCGGCAGACAGATAACCTTATAGTAAACCTAAAATACACGACGATATTGAAAGTTATCGATCCCAGTATCTGCATGTATTATGTGCGATTCAGTTTTATTTATAGCAGTTTAAGTAAAACCTGTAATGGATGTATCGATTATTGAAATGGATTTGTAGTCTTGCGATAAATTGCTGTTATATTTTTCAATATAGATAAATTTATACTTATGAACGAAATAAATCGAGTGAGGATGATTTCTGTCATAGGTAAGTTATGTTAAAAAGCTATATTAAATAGAATATTAATGTTCGTTATGAAAATAAATTTAAATAAGTCGCGAAAAAAATTCTTGAGCCGTATTTGCTCCAACAAAAATACAGGGCGCTTCATTTTACGCACATACATTCGAAGGTATAAAGACGATTATAAAATGCGGAATTAAAATATATAGTACCTTTTTATTATCACAGCTATAAAAGTAAAAAGAGTGTAAACGGTACCTTTCATCGTACCTCAGTAAATTCGAACATTTAGATTTGGCCATCAAACTTGCGAGCACTCAAAAATCCATTTGAAAAATACACATTTTATACCTTACTGAGTTTTATAAGAGGATTGGTCGTAACGATACGATAGGAGTTTATTTTAGCCCCCAGTCAAAGGGTCTTTAGATCGTTAAAATCTAAGGTAGTGTTAGAAAGATGATCTTTGGATTATTCTAATGTCGAGTTTATGTTTCATCTATTCGATATTAGCTATAAAGACATGTCATAGCATTGTGCCGCAAGTATAATTTCTGAATAATACTGCGTTGAGGTTAGTTGTAATGGCAACTCATAACTGTTTATAGGTGTAATATTAATTAAATTCTGGTAAAGACCTGAGGCAAGGATCAAAACAATATAATGCTTAATCGGAGAGCTCATTTGCATTTATATAAATGCGTGGTCGTTTATATGAGCATTGTGATTTGATTTTAAATCTAGCGATTTCATAATAGGTAGCTGTAAATACTTCAATTATTTTTGCATTTATTAATAAATAACACGACCCCCTATTGAGAAGTTATTTGAATATCGGTAGTCGAAGATATAAGAAGGTAGACAATTAATTGACAACTTGAACTAAATCACCAAGTACATAAAAACAAAACGTAGGTATAATGAGTTGATCAAGCATCTGTCTAAAGTCTTATAACATGTAGTTATCTATCTTATTAGCTGTTACCCGCAGCTTCGTCAGAGTGGTCAAAATAAATTTTCATGGTACAAACCTTCATCCCCTGTTTTATCCCCTTGAAGTAGAATTTATCCTTTCTTAGCAGATGCCTACTTCCTAGTGCATTACCAAATTACAGCTCGATCCGTCTCGTAGTTACATATCGTAGTCAGTCAGACACCTTTGGTTTTTATATATATCGAAGACACCTATTGCACATTTTTATCAATAAATATGATAATTTTATAAAGCTAATATTAAACTTAATATCCTGTTTGCGTATAAACTCATACCATACAATTTTTAACGCCTGTACATATTGCTATAGCAACACGCGTCTCGCAGATTGGATGATCTCATCTTGCAGGGGTTGTTAGAATGACGTCACCCCAACCCCATTACGAAACTGAGTTAGCAGGTCATCGCAAAGTACATTATGACTATTATATAACTTTCATTATACAAAATATAATAGCGAATATTATGATTCATTTATATCGGCATCATTTAATAATAGTAGTGGTTACAATACTATTAACATACTACACTGAATTTAAATATGTACTTAATATTATTTTAAGCTGTTCCTCGGTCTATAATATTCATACAACATTTATACATTTGAACTTTATATTTTTTCTAGTCGTATAAACGTTTTGAATAACATAATATAGCTGCTTTACATTACAGTCCGCTAAACATAATCTTCGTTGGAATTTGTTTGATGTTAACGTATTGAACAGTGTACTGTGTATGTATGTGTTTTATCTCGTGTTAAAACGGCCGGATTCAGGATAAACGCTAGTCTAGTTATGTATAGTTAAACGAGTCGAGTTAAATAGTGATTGCTTCCACTGATAAATAAACAATATGTTATTAACTCGTTTAAATTGCGTTGCTTCACATTTCATACAAAATATTACTTACGTAAAAGCTGGATTTATTTTGTTAGCATTTAATACACCTGCTCAGATTCATTTCCTGTTTTTGCGAAACATAAAATTGAAATATCGGTAGTCGAATCGGTCAGGTGATTCCGTATTTAATACAATCATTGGTTTTGATTTACAGCTTGCTTAAAGTGGTATTAGTGGTATTAAAATTAAGCAGTCATAAGTGGAAAATTAGTATTATTTAATGACTCAGGTAGTCTGTGGTCATAATATTATTTGTACGATAAAATCGCAACATTATCATAATATTATGAAAGTTCGTACTCACGGATTACCTACTAGCTATTAATCCGTGGCTTCTTTCGTTGTTTTCTTCAGGTTATGTAAAGATACTCTTTTTCTCTTTTGTAATAACCATTCAGTTAAACAAAAAGAAATAATATATTTATTATATCTCTTAAAACTCAAAGCACTAAAAATCGAACGGTAAATAGAATAAAAAAGATGGCCCTTTATTATAAACTCGAAGCAATTGAAAAGCGAACAGTAAATAGCGACACATTAATTTTGCATGGAAGTATAGGTACAATTTTCTTTACGAAATCATTGAGGTGAACCATAAATATACTCACGTTTCTATTTAAACCATCCTTTATTAATCGTTTAAAAAGGATCCAAAGCACAGAATATGAAAAGAACGTAGCACTGGTAGGTATTCGGTGCTACGGTACAGCGAAGCAATTACACAGATTAAAGGTTGTTTGAAGGAAACCATAGATGTGAGATAACCAATTGCTAAAGCCAGTAGCCACCGTAGAGCCGTGTGTAACGTGCTTTCATCGATAAACTGTGGAGATTTCAGTTGAAATGATACGCGTTTTATGACGCTGGGATTAAGCTTTGTTAATGGTTCTGTTGTTTTTGATGACGTTTTTTATTTTAGTTCGTAAATGTGTGGAAACAAATTAGGTACTCGTTTATATATTATTTAGATATTTCAGTTTAATCTTCTAAGTAAACTATTAGGTATATAGGTAATAATTATATTATCTGTGGTTAAATTATATAACTGATATGTCATATGGTAATGGTAAAGAGGCTGATGCCGAGTTATATGCTTTGGTTGTCTTCGTGCTTCTTCTATGAAACCAAAATGAGGACGAATAATTATAATATATATTATATATATATATTTGAAATAAAAAATGAAAATTCGCTTCTCTGAACGATAAGTAAGTATAGATAATATACCTAATATAATTTCTGTGATAGCAAAATAACGTAATAAAATGTGACAAACATAAAAAAACGTACCTATTTATATATAAACACGGATTTAATTGACTAAACCCCAATAATTCTATAAGCTAGCGAAGTAATTTAACCAGTTACTCCACTGTCTGGTCTACAAAAGCCAATTTCCTACGTCTGCACTTGGAAAACTTTAGCAAAATAAAACTCACATAAAATTTTTGTTTGTTCCCATGCAAATATTGGCCCTGATCTCATGCTATTATGAAAGACTGCAGGATGCAACGATTTATTTAACTTTCGTATGATGTTACGACGGCATGCGGTTTTAAGGTTTACCATCTTGTATAATAATAATTACATTTATGTAAGTCAATATAATATTTTATTTACAATACATTCGATAAATATTATAGGTATAAATTAATGGAAAATAATAGTGGTGACTAAACTAACGTGTCAATTTATGAAAATAAAGATCATTAAAGTTAATTGCAACTATTTATAAAATGGTTATTTCAATTAATAGACAATTAATAACTCCCTTAAGCTTGATATATTTATATATTATCTATATAGATATTATGATAACTATAAATTAGAAAAGATATTAAATTTTGATGTACCTATCTAATATCACATACACATAATATGACATAGACATATACATTAATGTTAAAGATTGTAAAAATAAACGTTAATTTCGGTTTTAATAAATCTGCTTTAAATTATAAGATTCCATTTTTATACTATCCATCGATGTATACATACGAGATTTATTTTTAGATATAACGTAATTGAAGAGATAATTAGGTATATCAGAAATTGGTTCACGCGATTTATCAAAATATTACTCATACATTTATTGTCTCATCGGCAAAAGTTAGAAAACCTTGTGCAAGTATAATTTAATGATATAAGTGTACTATGTAAATAAATCATGATAATTTTAGATAGTAGACTACTGAACTTGAAACTAGTATAAAAATCGATCGGTAAAATAGATGTAGGGTAGACTGGGTACGATTGAAACAAAGGACGGTTGAAACAACACGAATATCTCGCAAACCGTTGGTGGGGGGGTTAGGGGTCCAAGGGGAAAATGAAGCGCACAACTGTTCTAAACACGAACCACAATGTTGCGTCGATCTCCGCGCGCTTCAGCTGATTTTATAAGACCCTATTGTGTTTTTATGACCAAAAGTAAGTATTTTTGCTTGGAGATTTTTCCAATTATTGGCGTTTCTATTTAAGTGACAGTATTAAGTGTGCGTTTTTGTTTGAAGTGAATCTTGTGGAATATGACATTGTGACAAGTTTTTGTGTATCATTGTTGTTACAATTACTATAACTGTATTTTACCTAAAGTAGGAGTTGGGGACGGTTGAAACATTTTTTTTGGGTACGGTTGAAACATTGTTTTAACTATTTTTTGTTTTTTTAGATGCCGATAGTACGTGTAAGAGAGATTTCGGGAAGACAAATAGACTTATCGAAGTACAAAGACGCATATGAGGAGGTGAAAACCGGAGATCATTGCGAAAAGCGGCAGAGAAGCACGATTATTCGCTTCTAAGGTAAATTTGAATGCGAGATGACTCTGGCGAGCAAGAAAATAAAAAAATGGGATATAATAGAGGATATAACAATAGAAGGTATAATAATAGAGGGTGAAAAATCAGTAAGTCTACTATTTACACTAACACAGCAGTTAAGGAAGAGATAAGAAAAGAGCAAGAATTAATATTGAAACAAACAAGAGCTAAGCAAGTGAAGAAGCGATGGATAGAGAAAAAAGGAAGAAATTTGATGGAGTACAATGTAAAAGAAACACCATAATAGCAAAAAAGAAAAATGTACAAGAGGAGATATCATCAGAAGATGAGGAGTAGGTACTTCTGTCTTGTTTGTATGTCACCATATTAAGAGAGCAGACCTTATTGTAAAAGAGTTACTTAATTATTGTTAGATATAAAATAAAAAATCAATTAAACATATTTTAATACTATATTTTGTATTATTCGCATATTTTTCAACTTACCCCAATCACTGTTTCAACCGCACCTGGTATGGGGACGGTTGAAACAAATCGGATTTATTTTTTTAATTTGATCTACTATTAAAAATAATGCACATGGAACTAAAAACATAGCGCCTATTAGTAGCCAGATACATGCTCTTTTATTTAACATATATTTTTCATCGCTCGGGTTATAAAAAGCAAAGTTATGGTCGTTATAAGTGAAATTGCTTCAACCGTACCCAGTCTACCCTATAATGAAGGCATAATGCATCTGCCCCTGGACTTCGCTTGTGTTACAATTTACAGTATTTTTCAGACATTCGCAAAAAACCCATACTTAATACGTTGTCTATTGAAAATGTTTTATCAAACTCAGTGACAGTATACAAACCAAACCATAATTTCAAGATATCACTAAAAAGCGTTCTTATTTCAGACATTATTTGCAGCAAAGAAAAAGGTACGTAAAGCTGGCGATGAAAAATTAGCGAAATTAAAAAAAAACAACACCAGAATTTGTTGCTTATTTGTTGCTAATTAGTTGCTATAATGACGATTTTGTTGCTCAACCCGTTCGCTGAAAATCAGCAACAGTTCTAGCTTAACGTTAAGGTAGCGTGAAGAAATCGGAAAAAGGGATGGATCGTTGCAAAAATGCAGGTGAATTTGTTGCTAATTTGTTGCTGCATAAAAACAGTGAAAATTTTGAATTTTTTTCATTGGCGCCAAAAATAACACTGGCCACGTCAACTTAATTGTCGATTTTCGGTAGTGAAACAAAAAAAAAATTTGTTGCTCCTCACATCGTTCACTGGCACAGTGTACAGAGCCAGCAACAAAATAGAAACCGGAAGTAGAGTTAATTTTGAAACCGGTTTGCTAGAAATTCGTCCACGCCAGCTTAACTGTCAATTTTCGGTAGTAAAACATAAAAAAAAAATTTGTTGCTCCTCACATCGTTGACTGGCACAGTATACAGAGTCAGCAACAAAATAGAAACCGGAAGTAGAGTTAATTTTGAAACCGGTTTGCTAGAAAATCGTCCACGCCAGCTTAACTGTCGATTTTCGGTAGTGAAACATAAAAAAAAATTTGTTGCTCTTCACATCGTTCACTGGCACAGTGTACAGAGCCAGCAACAAAATAGAAACCGGAAGTAGAGTTAATTTTGAAACCGGTTTGCTAGAAAATCGTCCACGCCAGCTTAGCTGTCGATTTTCGGTAGTTAAACATAAAAAAAAATTGTTGCTCCTCACATCGCTCACTGGCACAGTGTACAGAGCCAGCAACAAAATAGAAACCGGAAGTAGAGTTAATAAATTGACAAATTTCTAGCAAACCGGTTTCAAAATTAACTCTACTTCCGGTTTCTATTTTTTTGCTGGCTCTGTACACTGTGCCAGTGAACGATGTGAAGAGCAACAATTTTTTTTTTATGTTTCACTACCGAAAATCGACAGTTAAGCTGGCGTGGACGATTTTCTAGCAAACCGGTTTCAAAATTAACTCTACTTCCGGTTTCTATTTTGTTGCTGGCTCTGTAGACTGTGCCAGTGAGCGATGTGAGGAGCAACAAATTTTTTTTTTATGTTTCACTACCGAAAATCGACAGTTAAGCTGGCGTGGACGATTTTCTAGCAAACCGGTTTCAAAATTAACTCTACTTCCGGTTTCTATTTTGTTGCTGGCTCTGTAGACTGTGCCAGTGAGCGATGTGAGGAGCAACAAATTTTTTTTTTATGTTTAACTACCGAAAATCGACAGTTAAGCTGGCGTGGACGATTTTCTAGCAAACCGGTTTCAAAATTAACTCTACTTCCGGTTTCTATTTTGTTGCTGGCTCTGTACACTGTGCCAGTGAACTATGTGAGGAGCAACAAATTTTTTTTTATGTTTAACTACCGAAAATCGACAGTTAAGCTGGCGTGGACGATTTTCTAGCAAACCGGTTTCAAAATTAACTCTACTTCCGGTTTCTATTTTGTTGCTGGCTCTGTACACTGTGCCAGTGAACGATGTGAAGAGCAACAAATTTTTTTTTTATGTTTCACTACCGAAAATCGACAGTTAAGCTGGCGTGGACGATTTTCTAGCAAACCGGTTTCAAAATTAACTCTACTTCCGGTTTCTATTTTGTTGCTGGCTCTGTACACTGTGCCAGTGAACGATGTGAAGAGCAACAAATTTTTTTTTTATGTTTCACTACCGAAAATCGACAGTTAAGCTGGCGTGGACGATTTTCTAGCAAACTGGTTTCAAAATTAACTCTACTTCCGGTTTCTATTTTGTTGCTGGCTCTGTACACTGTGCCAGTGAACTATGTGAGGAGCAACAAATTTTTTTTTATGTTTTACTACCGAAAATCGACAGTTAAGCTGGCGTGGACGAATTTCTAGCAAACCGGTTTCAAAATTAACTCTACTTCCGGTTTCTATTTTGTTGCTGGCTCTGTATACTGTGCCAGTGAACGATGTGAGGAGCAACAAATTTTTTTTTATGTTTCACTACCGAAAATCGACAATTAAGTTGACGTGGCCAGTGTTATTTTTGGCGCCAATGAAAAAAATTCAAAATTTTCACTGTTTTTATGCAGCAACAAATTAGCAACAAATTCACCTGCATTTTTGCAACAATCCATCCCTTTTTACGATTTCTTCACGCTACCTTAACGTTAAGCTAGAACTGTTGCTGATTTTCAGCGAACGGGTTGAGCAACAAAATCGTCATTATAGCAACTAATTAGCAACAAATAAGCAACAAATTCTGGTGTTGTTTTTTTTTAATTTCGCTAATTTTTCATCGCCAGCCATCGTAAAGTACCTCAAAGAAAAGCCCATTTAGCCGTAACAGAGAAATAAATCAGAGCTGAGTATAGTTCGTCGAACTTAGTTAGGGACAATCGGGGATGTAAATTAAATCGAGTGGCTCAAGCACTGGGACTCTCCCAACGAGCTTTTTACTTTTCTAACAAGTTTGTACGACTCTCAAACGCTTGTCAGTTACCTCGCCTGTAGTTTTGTACGTGTGTTGCGTAGATTGGAAAAGGTTGTTCACACATTTTATTTAATGTGTACCTTTGGTGAAGTGATTTAATTCAATAAATTCTTAAATACATCATATTCAATATGGAGCCTCGGAAATGATAAAATATCCTTTAAAATAGGCAAGCTATTTTATTAAGTGTTGATAATTGGAATTTTATGAAGAATAAGTGATCTCTTCAATGTCTTTTACAGTAAAATAGGATTCGTTTCTACAAAGACATTGTATTTTAAATAAAATACTAACACAATGTCGCTGTTGACTTATTTATTTGCAGCCGCATGCTGACACAAGGATTTTTCATGACTTAAAACTTATTTGGATACTAAGCCTATCAGTTTACAAGTTAAGTCAAAATTCCACACAATATGTTATTTTACTGCAAAAAGTGACAGATAAAAAACACCTTTAATATCAACTTCGAGAACATGCTTGGCAGAGGCTGCTTTTATCTAAGAGCAATCTTTTTCGTAACTTTATTTATCCCTATACTGACCTTCGTACATCAGAAAGACTTACGTGTATTTTTAGACGATCAGGTGAACGGAGACGAAATAATTCATTGTTGGCTTATTAAACGAACCTAAAATAGCAGATACTTATGTTATTTTTAAAGTTCTTTTTCCTTGAAAATCTTACAAAATGAAAAACAATTATATTACGTGTAGGTTGATAGCCTACCAATGTATAGAGTGATTAAACTTAGCTATAAGCAATTAACATTAGCCAGAAGCTTAGTGCACTTCAAACAAAGGAAACATCTTATTTCGAGAGGATACCAACACATGTGAAGACAGTTCGTAGAATTCATTTAGTCTTGAAATAATACGTTCGTTAAAGAAAAGTATACTACTTGGGAAATATAAATCACATTAATCACTGTTCATAACATATGTACCAGCTATAAAACATATCTGTATGACACCTAATATTTATAAGTCTGAATATTCGCCTCGACGAATCTAAAAGAACGTGCTCCATACGCTCATAGTTAATAGAGATAAAATCTGACATTATCCCAGCAAATTGAAATTCAAATCTGTCCTCGCAATATAATATAATACTTGAATACACAAGCCCGTTTTTAATACGTGTGACACGATTTCGGCTCATAATCTTGATACGTACCGAGATAGATTTTCCTTTTGGTGAAACAGAGATTGGAGATAAAGCTTGAATAAACGTTGTGTTGGTGATACGTCACGCTTCTCGTATTATAGGCCTGTATATGGTATATAATGTGTGTATGTTTGGCTGTAAGGAAATCTTCTAAACTGGGATTTTGTGGGAAATAAAGTTGATAGGTATAATAGTAAACAACTATACCTATGGTTAAAAATATACTCCGAAAGACACTTATATTTTTAAACAATTTATTAAAAATAGAGCAGCAGAGCAGAGCAATATATTAAAAATCGGAGTTTCTCTTGCCCTAAGTAGTTTCCTTCTTTAAACGCATAATACCTATCTATCATAAACGATTTTTAATTTCAAATAGAATGAGAATTAGTCATATAGTACTTGATTTTATAGTAGGTAATAACAATCCTATTTTTATAAAACTAAAATAACATCAATTAATTCGAATCGAACTGCTGCGTAAAATAAAGTTTATCTAATGCAGTTTAAAACAAACTTATCCGTTGAATACTTCTAAAAAAGCAAAGTCCGAAAATACAGCTTAAATAATCAATTCGAAAATCCTTCGCATTACGAAAATAAAACGTAAATTTCAAATTACTAAGAAAAGATTCGTTTAATCCATCACATTGAATTCTCTGTAAAGAATCTACGTGCAAAAACTTTTAACCCTCGGCATACAAGGTGAAAAAAACTCCTCACCTATACAACGTGGGGTTAAACTAACCCCACTAGAGATTGTTTCTACTTTATGTGTGCATCATGTGCAATAAGTTTGAATGGGTTTTTCTGTTACGTACATTAATAAGCTAATGAATAAAATACAAAAAGTATCAAATTAAACATTTATTATAAAAAAAACTTAAAAATCACGTAACCTTTCCGTGAATTCAACAAAATGTTATTAAATCGAAATAAAAAATCAACAAAAATATTTCTTCTTTTTTAACTTAATTATTTTACTTCTTATATAAAATAAGACAATAAGGCTTTATAAAAAAATCACAATAATTGGCTCTTTATGACTATTTGAGCGAGATCATTCGTTATCTAAAATAGTACAATTTTGACACATCAAATTCGCATATGTTGCTTACATATGGCGGCGTTACATTTGAAACATCCGTTCAGACTTCAGAGTCTTCCTATCTTTGTGTTATTCTGTCTTGGACAGAAAGAACAGCGCTGAGACCTTCTTGGTTGCTTTTGCGGTGGTCCTGGAACTTCTTGGCCCAAAGTTTTCGTCGTCCGACGAAGTTTTATTTTCTTCCAATAAGGCCGCCGCAATACGATCATCTTGCAGATTATTATTCATATTGACTATCTATACCTACAATAAAAATAAAAAAGTATAAATAAAACACTAATTGTAGCAGAAAATAACAAAAAAACACAGAAGTAGGTACAAACTTTTTTGACAACGTCCCATACAACGTGGGGTAAAAAACGCCCGGGAACCACTTTGCGCACGTGCTCACACGACCCTGGCGCGCGCAGTATTGATTCAACGCTGTGATTCGACGCGGTAATATTTAAACTTCAGCTACTATGAAAATTAAGTTATTTGGTTGCATTTTAATATAAAATCAACGCAATTTAAAAGTGTTGGGGTTAAAATAACCCCACCTTAAATAAATTATAAAACGCAAACTCTTTTATTATTCCAACGTTTACCTTTATAAAAATATTAATAGATTTCATCACATGCTTCAAATCTGTAGCTAATTTTTCTCTTTTTATGGGCACCTATAGTCATAAGAGAAAAATATATTCATGGACTCTTATACGATGCTTAACGTCGCCAGAGACTGAATACCTTGCTAGTCTCTCTTGCAAAAACGAAGAAACGACATAATATCTTCTTATATATAAAATTCTCGTGTCACAATGAGTCTGCATACTCCTCCGAAACGGGTGGACCGATTCTCATGAAATTTTCTGTGCATATCGGGTAAGTCTGAGAATCGGCCAACATCTATTTTTCATATGTACGGTGTACCACGGGCGAAGCCGGGGCGGACCGCTAGTCATCCTATAATCTAAGCCACCAAATCGTATCTTTATAATCTCTTATATATAAAAATGAATCGCAAAATGTGTTGGTAAGCGCATAACTCGAGAACGGCTGAACCGATTTCGATAATTCTTTTTTTATTATATTCCTTGAAGTACGAGGATGGTTCTTATGTAGAGAATGGTTCTTATGTTCGGGGCGGACCGCTAGTTCATGATAGATACATAAATTGCTTTTTTGCTCAAGTAAGTTAAAGTATCGTTTAAAAAAGTATTTAAATTTAGATTACATTCCATGCTTCTTAATTAAAGTGATTACTGAGTTCATTTTCCAATCCTGTCTTAGATTTCAGAACAAGATCACTGCAGGGAAAAACTTAGAAACTTCACGCTAAATAATATCATTGAATGAATCGAGTGTAAAATCCATTGAAATTCTATTTCAAGAAACGGACTTTTTGTTAGTTTAATGTAAAGACTCCTTCAAGTTCATAGAAAGTAAGTATTTATTTACGAAAAATTCCATTATCCTTTTATTGGAAACATTCTTTTTCTTTAATGTTTCGTTTGTGAGAAAATTCTTAAGTTTCTTAGCAAAATAGCTCAAGTTGAAAGTCTGTTTATTTCACAAACTAAACTTATACATAACTATGCGCGACTAAACAAAGAATTCGTTTTAGTAATAATGGTCTTCGGTTTCCAACGTTCACAATAAACAACGCCCCATAAACATCTCAGGCACGAATACTTCTTATTTTTCTTTGAATTTGAACCGAAAATATTACGAGCCATAAAGCTGGTCTATTAATTAAGTAAGTTCGACTCCTGGGCGTATGACATCACGTCCGCGGGCTTTCGACAAGACTTCTTTGTCTAAGGTGACAGAATAGCGTGTAAATCTTAGAGTGTGACAGGCGTGGTATATAAATCTGTGTTCACGAAATAATATTTTTCGGGTTCTTTGTGCTGGGGCCGTTGCGTCACTGGCTGTTCTTGGATGCTGATGACAGCGGTGAATGATGAAATGTATTACATTTGTTTGTACAGACTCAAGATAAATAAGCGAGTGCCGGTTCAGCATAAAGAAAACATTGGGTTTCTCATAAGCACATGCGAAATATGGTAAAAGAATCACCCAGTTTATGACACATTTTATTATGATACTGATATTTAAATGATCGCTATTCGACCAGCACCTTTTAGGGCAGGTGCGCATTTTATGTTTTCAAACAATTTCTAGAATTCGTATTGTTTATAGTAAGTTTAGTTTGAAATGACTTTTATGTACCTAGACCTAAATAATAATATTTACCTGTAAGAGAATAATACCAAAAATAAATAAATCATGATCATTTTTTATCTACAAGACATAGGTATTCCGTATTAGGCATGTAAGTATAGCTATGTACTGTTTGAAAAACGATAGTAGTTTGGTAGTAATTATTTTACTACCTAATTGAAATTTTCGTTTTAAATACAAAGATCATTATGACACTAGAATATTTTATTTATTAAATTGCCGTTCCATTTAAAAATATCTGCTGAAAATATTACAAACCTTAATAGCTATTAAAAACTTCAGCGAGCTTTACGGACCATGTTAAATAATTTATCGCGACCATTAAAATTAATAAATGACAATCGATCGCTAACGGGAATAGCAGAAACAAAACATTGTTCTTAACTAATATTCGGTTGTCTTATTAAGGGCCCTTTTCACAATTGGCAGCGTTGGGCGAGTAGAGGCAATCACGATAGTGTAGAGGGCCTACAATCTACATGTCTGTGATCAGCCGTCATTGTAGATGTTTATTCGTAATCGTCGTAATGGCGGCAAACATCGACAATCATTTGTTGGGCCAACGCTATCGATTGTGAAGAGGGTCCATTAGGGGTGTGGAGTAATCGTGATGATGACGGACAAATATAAGTGGAAATAATTACAACAAGCCGATGTGTCTTGTACAAACGCGTCCTGGGGCGGTGTCAGGCGCAGGAATAGAATGGGACATGGAAGAAAAGGTTTGTTCGACTTTGAACTCTTAATTGGTGCTCTTATTTTTTTATTTGATTTGAACAATATTTGTATTAAATGTAACCTTGTGGTATGAATGTAGGTACAGGTATTTATCTACTGATGTTTATATAATACATTTTTTCTGAAATATTTTTAATTAAACAATAGAGTCACTTGTATTTAACTCTTAGTTTTGTCTTAATAAATATAAAATGAATGAACAAGTAGAAAATATGTATATGATGCCCTTTCGATCCATATACTTGACTACAAATTAATTTTCTGTAAACGAAAAAAGGTCATCGGTCACCGTCGGAGATATAACTATAGCTATATATTTATTTTGATTTCAATATCTTGATATTATGGGCTTGACACACAAACATAATACACACTTTAAGCTCGGTGTTACTCATAAGTCATATCTTCCGCGTAACCCGCAATCATTTAATATCATAAAACCGGTGACAAGTGGAATAAACTCAGAGGCGAGAATTCGAGGTGTTTCTAATTTACAAACGGCGACATTCGTAATGCGCCACAAGATTTACAGGCGGTTTTAATTTAAAAAGATCTCGCTGACATAAGGTGCTATATTTGTAAATCTCATTGAATCACAAGTGCTCGTGATATCAATATTTATGAGCGAGTGCCATTTGCTGCAGATGCTATCTTGTTTATTTTAGTTTGTTCAAATTATGTTTTTTGTATGCGTTTTAAATTTTTGCAATTGGATTTTATTCAAATGTTGTATTACATACACTTAGTTATAGATAACAATCATAATATGTGTGATTATAGGTACAAAGTCGGTTTCAAAGAATTTGTTTGCGTAGCATTTAGTCTACGGAAAACTTTACAGTTGAGGCATGTTTCGAAACAGACATTGGCTATTTTATATTTAATTCCCACTGATTTAAATTATATATTTCTTTCATGCAAAAAATACTTCTCACACGTTTCATATCTTGATTACGGCTCCGATTTAACGAAAAATGAAATTCTTTGGTAATAATTTTCAAATCTAAAGCTTTTATCTATACAAGTTATGCAGGTGCAAAGAAAAGTAAAAACGTTAATTGCTAACATTCACCCGTATCTGATAAAAAGCGCTCTTTTATATATGTATTTACAATACCTACCTACATAATATTACTGTATAATGTTAATTAGCTGTCTCCTACAATATACAAGCAGACATTTAAAATTTAAAACTGGATAATATACATAGTGCCTAGCCCAAAGACGTCATAGACTTTAAAAGTTTTGTTACAATTTTGATATTCGCGCATTTAAAAATAAAAATCATTATACAGGATTGCCCATTCTGAGAATAGTACTACTATCCACAGATTTTATCCAAATATGTAGGTATGCATAGCTATTTCGTAGCCCCGTTCTTTGAACCAAATTCGCTATCAACATTAATCATGAAATTTATTAAAGCGTAACTCAAATAAATCGAAGTTAAGAGCATCTCCAGACAAAAGAATACATAAAGACTTTAATTAGCACTGAACACGCAATCTTCGCTTCTCAAAGTACAGTTATTTGGTGAAGCAGTCCGCCCATCACGTCGTTAAGTGGCTGCTATGAAAAAATCGTAAAAATGGCAAGGCGAAAATATGAATCTGCGCTTCTAAGAAAACTCATGTGTTAAAAAGCGGAGCAAAAAGTTATACGCTTTAATGCCTTACATTTTTCGGTAGTTAGCAGATTTTATCTTCTTGTTTTATAATAGTGTTAAGATAATAAAGAGAGGCTAAGTAAGTGCTTTCTTCATTGTAGGAGGGTACTCTGTGCTTTTAATATTTAGTTGTTTATACACAAAATGCAACATTGTCATAAGAATGATTTTAATCATTTTATAAAGAAAAATGTTTTATATTGGTAACTGGATAACTTACAACTTATTAAGGTCAAAAGTCAAAACTATGTACTTCCTCTAAAATTCTGCGACATCGATTAAACAAATTTGGCATAATATCAGCAACCTCACCTACAATCACGATTATAAAAATATTAAAATTTATTGAAAGTATTGTATTAATAAAGATATCTAATTAAGTACAATTTGGTGTCAATAGCAGTGTCCTTTGATACCTTCCGTGAAGGGCCAACAGTATTGTTCCACATAAGTACCTTCCTCGACTATTAAATTTATTACTTTCATGATACGTGCAGCCGGTCATTGAGGTCGTTTCCGTGTACTTGCACTCTATATTATTGCTGTACTTATCTATCGCTTTAAAATCAGTACTTTTGTTCAACAATTATAATGATTGTGCATTTAATGTACACGTCATACGTATACAGAGGAAACTGTTATTAAAAGTTTGTAGAGCATTGAAAATGATCTGTCTCGAATTTACGTCTTTCCCGTTGCCCTCAAGAAGCTTGTCTACAAATTCTACCTGACCTTAAATGAACAACACATAAACATTACCTACATACATTTTGATCTATTTATTACAATATCAAAGAACTAGATAATGTGTGCGTGGGAAAAGTTAATACTCTTCCCACTAATTAGGTATTCATTTCTAAACTAAAGAGTATCTTATATCACACCTATCATTACTTTAAGATTTAAATAAAATATTTTGCCTTTTTGAAGTGACATCAAAAGGAAAACTGATCCTTTTCCGGGCTGATACCTTTTGTCATTGTCGTACGAAGGTGGCCTCTGCCCTCTTCCTCATTGTGCCATACCCCAACTCCTGTCAATAGATTTCTTTATTATACACGAATACTTTTCTAATTCAATCCTCTGATCCTCCTGTTCATTTATTTATTCGTTTCAAAGTAATTCGCTGAAAGAGGCAATGAGAAAATGTCCCATTTTTTCGTATTAAAATAGTCAAAAGGGAGGCCTCGCGGGACCCTTTTGTTGCTTCACCTGTATTCTTTATAAGTCCAACGTTAATAAATCTTATTATGGCAGTCAATAGCATCAAGTTTCTAGAGGGAAGCCGCTTATAATATATTTATAACTCTTTAGTCAAGTCAAATTTCAGCATTCTTAATTTTTTACGCAATAGAATGAACATATTATACTGCAGTGTGTTTGTAAGACTTCTCACAATATTATTAAATATGCATTCGTTGAAATTTTAATTTGAATTTGCATGCGATATTTGAAAATATTGTTAGAGGTACAACGTTTTAAGCCACGTTTTGGTTACAAGTTTTCTTATTTCTAGATTTAAACATTCAGACAAGATGAGTGGGAGCCGGAAGATCTTAAGGCAAATAAAGAAAAAAGCAAAAACAATAAGAAAGGAGTAAGAATATAAATTCAAAAGTGATAGCGAACAACATCGTGATTAAGAGATTGTATAAGTTACAATATTTACAACTCGTTAGCATACTAGGAGCAGAGGCCAACAGATTAAAGTGATCTGTCGTCATTCCCATTAACCTTACAAAACAAAAGGAATAAATTCTGAGGACTTAAACTAACATCTTGTATATATTAGCATTTGATATATTTATAACATCGTTATTTTCATTTAATAAATAGAATTGCCTGTCAAGGATAATAAATTGTGTTCCATTCTAGTGAATAACGCAGTATTTATTAATGTTGGTACAGTAATATGCAGATCTAACCTTATATTACGCTAATAAATTTAGATGAATATCGCAACCTATATTCTACGTAATCGCGATATGCTCTCAGTATGATCTCCCCTCTCATATTCGTATAGATTTTTAAACACACTGACAGAAGGGTGCCTTTTATTTTCCAAGTTAAGTACACGTTTACGACAAACTCGTAAAACACGGATCACTGAAAATTTTTGATATGTAACTTTTCTATTCAAATGTCGAGTTTACGACGCGACCCATTATAATTTTACTGACATCGTATTTCTCTTTCAACGTAGTGATTATGAACGGTGGTTCAAAAGAATTTTTCAATATTAAATCTTATACGTTTTTAATCACTTCCTCTACAGACCCCCGTGATTCTTACCAATTTCGCTCAGTAGAACTATAAAACGAGTTTATATCGATTTTATTATTGCCTTTTGGGAACTCGCGTTAATTGAGTTTTTTAACAAGGAAAACTAGATTGCTATTAATTAACATTTATGTTACGACTACATAAATTATAACGGCAAGTCTAATACACAGGAATTCGTCGTATAGGTAATGATATATTATAGGTAATATACTTAATCTAAATACCGCGAAAAATCTCCTTGAATATTATTTTATCCCATTCTCCCACTTTGTAGCTATTAAGTAGATTCAATTAACCTTTATTTACTTATTTATTTTTTTAATACAATTAAGAATGATACTCTAAATTTTAATGTATAATAAAATGTCTATATATAATTCTATCCACAAACAATAATATTACTTAAGTATGTATAAGTTATAACTTGTTTCTACATTATAAATCATCCAATCCAAACTTTACCTAGTAGCAGACTTCATAAATATAAATAAAGAGCCATTACCGATAACGACTAATAAAACAAAATAAACAAATCCAGTTTTTATTGCCAACACGAGTTGTATCAAAAACTGCTCTAATTTATAGTCGTATGATGTCATATAAACGGGGACTCAATAAGAATAAAGAGTCGCAATGAAAAACATGTGGCACGGCAGCGTGAGAACATTAAATCCGATCTTATAAAAGAGACAAACAAGATGTATTCATAAATTTGTAAATATCAACCACGATATCGTTTGTATGAAGGGAAAACGTAATGAATAGTGCCATATTCGGAACATGTGTATAATGCGGTCTTCATTGAATACCGTGTTTTACTTATTACAAGAAGAATACATTTAAGTACATGGAATTTGGATACGATATCTGAGAATTGCGAAGGTTGCCAAAACATACATAATAAAGTTTTCGAATACGGTCCTAATGTATGTATAAAACATTTAAATTTCGCTACCTACGCGATAGGACACCAGGTTCTTAAATCCTGAATCGAGTCAAAAATGGTAATGAACTTATGGAACGCTGAACTATTTAAATCTTCGCTATCTACGCATAATATATTACATATCTAGGTACTGATATATTGTTTTGTTCAATATAGCCCTAAATATGGTTAAAAACAAATTTAGGTCGGGACAACTGCACAAAATATTTCACTTGGCGTTATCTGTTTATATTAATTATAGCGTATAATATAACTCTCTTCAAGCCGAGTCATCATTACAAATATTTAGATTATAAAAGTTATTGCACCGAGTCACAGAGCCCAACACATGATAGTTTTCAACAAGCTCGTATATGTGTGCCGATACTGTCTCTAATGATGCCACGTCTTTTGAAGAAGATAAAGTAATATACAAAAATAAATTAAACTTAACGAATTTATTATCAATTTATTATCATTGTCAAAAAGAGGCACCCAAGTTGTTATTTGAATGTAAATAATTTCCTAGCAATCAGTATCATTGTTTACGATAAATCAGTAAAAAAAAATAGTAAAGAGCTTAAAACTTCCTACATTTTTATTCGATTGCTAACAACATCATGTAAAATTGTATTAGGTAGATAGGTATGTAAGTAGTAACATTGCGATTTCACTTCATTTAGCTACAGGTGTTTATACAAAACATGACTATTACAAAAATCCTTTTCCCTCGCCATTAAAACAACGAAACTAGAAAGTTTTCAAGCTTTATTAATAACCTCACCCCAAAGTTGACGTTTAACACACCTTGTCTAATTAAAGTTGATTCTTAATTAATGATAGAAATCATAAATATAGCTGTCATTCAGATTTCCATATGGGTAAGCTCAGCTTTGTTTTGGATTCACAGTTATGCAAGAGGGAGCTGTAATGCGAGGAGCCACAAACCGACTGTTCCGAGAAACGTGCTTTGTAGAAAAACAACGAGGTTTTATCGATTTAACTCGATATGGGAACATAGCCAAGGTTGAAAGCATAGCTTTAATAGTTCGTTAAAATAGGGCACCGCAGATTGGTTCGCCGATTTCATTATATGGTATGAATAAGATCATTGTGAGGTGACTTTCTAGCAAAGGTGTTCCGACTGAACTTTGGTACTTGAACGATATTTTTTTTGAAGATGTTAAAGTTCTGTATATAAATTAATGATTATGGTTAATATACTTCGCCTTGGGGCAATTTTGTATTAACACTGCGGCAGAGGCCAAACAGGAGCCTGTTAGTTATTATATTACCTATTAGTATTATGTAAATAATTATACTCTAAAATAAAAAATAAAGGAAAGTCGAATGAATACTTTTCTATTAAGTAAGTTATTTTAGCTCTTTAATGAGCTATAGTTTAAGATAGTCTTCTTATAATTCTGTTCATATGTAGAGAAAACATGATTTACGGTAAAAATTTCAAGCATTATAATTAATTTACATAAACTTACTAGGAATAACTGAGCTTCGAAATATTTTACATAATTAATACAATTTTTTTACGCATTTTTCGAAAAGTTTTTCTGTACATTAAAACATGTTTTAATTTACAATTCAACTCAAATCAAGTGGCGTTTGTGGTCTCCGATTGAATAAACGAACATTAGGTAAATATATCTGATTTTTGCGAATACCTAGTTGAAGACGAAAAAAGGAAACGAGTTTAACAGGTTCCAAGTTTTCAATGTATCTTTTTGTAAGGTTTCCAATTTCTTTCACTACACAAACAACAATATGAGGGGATGTATGCACGCTACCGTGATAATAGTATTGAGTTGTAGACACAAAGGAATATCGCTTCACCTAGAAGGTGTAAATCCTTGTGAGCAAAACATAAAACGCGTTCATAGTTTATAGGTACGCGCAATAAAATAGATAAAAGGAAATGCGAAAGGTTTGTCTCTGTCTGTATTGCTGTATGAGGAACTATTACACCTTAAAATAAGTGAAAACGACTCGACAACATCACTTGAATGTCCTGGCAATCAGGGAACGATTTCGATCCAATCTTGGGTTGGGCGTCTTTATTGTATTTATATATACCTACCAATTTATGTACCACACTTGTATGCTGGCTTGAGCAATCTTTATTTTGATTACTGTGGCGAAGCATAAACCGAAAGCTAATTTAACGAAAAGCATGTAACGAATCAAATTTTGGTAAACCGCGCAGCTGTCACGATATTTCGCGGCGATTCGAGCGGCCATTATTCCGGACCATAAATAATCCACTCCACTATACAAAAACGACTAACCCTTCATTGCCTCTTCCTTTTACGGTTCCGCGAAAAGAAATAAAATATGTGCGAGCCAAAACAATGGCTATAAAACCGAAATGACAGGGCCACACGCTTTTCACCGAGATGGGAGAGAAAAAAAGCGAACTATAATTTCGCATTATGTAACAGTCGGAAGGAGTCGCCTGACGGGATTCGTATGCAAGCGTGGTTTAAAAATAACCCAAGGTTAGCGAGCGCCGAGGGTCCCTTTGAGAGATCAAGGTCTACCAGTTTCTCGGGATGCCTTCGAGCCACCACATATTTGTTTTGTTCGTAAACGTGTTCAAGAATTTATTTGTAAGAAAGTAGATGCGTATCGTTATAAATATTATGGCGATACCTCGTTGATGTGTTAAGTTAATGGACATGTTGATACTGAGCAAGTTTTTCTTATTCCGTACTCTTCGTAACAGCACGTTATTGTCTGACAACGCTGACATACTGCGATGAACTAATTTTATCGGCGCGGGCGCTCTTCATTGCTCGATTATCCTGATTTCTGTCGAGCGAAAATTTCAATTAAAATACCAGTCTTGTTGCTACTTGTTAAGGTACTTATTACATTACTGGATACATTTAAATATAATTTATTATCTTGATTCATTATCAGACTGTAAACGCGAGTGGAATGAAATAAAAAGTAAACATTTAAAATTAATGGAAGTAGCCAAAAAATAAAACGACTCTACACGAAGTAAACATTTTCGAACCAAAACTCGTCTGAGTCAAAAGTCAAAACATAACAGTGGCTAGGACTCGTATTTCTGCTATTATTTTTTCGTATTATGTATATAAATTAACATGAACAACATATTATTTTATACTAAATGAATGGTATGCATTATATTTATAGCTGTTTTGAAAAGGGCAGCTGATAAATCATTGCAACTCCTGCCTCGGCAGAAATATTTCATCATTTATCGAACAGCTAAATACCAATATTGTTATCTTGACAACTTACTTTTAATCTCGAAATATTATACACAAAATTCGTAGTGAACGTACTTCATGAATATTATCAATAAATAATAATTAGTTTGTAAATATAAACTAATTGCTCAATTTCTGAGTTGAATATAGTCAATAGCTTTCAAATCTTATTAGAAATACTACGAATGTACGTAGGTACTATGAAGGCATCTGAATGTTTAATATTTTGTTGTTTATGAAGGTCTTTAATTTATCACAACAAGTTTTGAAACAATTATGAATAATATGTGTGTGTCCTAAATCTTAATAATAATTAATATACATTTCCACGCGAATTATTTTCATTAACACAAGATTTTTTTTTGATTGTTACGTTATTGTGGAATAAATCTGAGGAGCTTTTGAATGTTTGAAAAGATAAGTTTTTTACTACTATAATAATTTGTAGATGATACGTTGTTTGATGGTTAGTCTAGCACTAAAAGTTGTTTCTAAGGCTTAAGCAATACATAGAAGTAAATGCAGTCTCTATGTAGGTACTTCGTATAAATATACAGAACTTAAACAACACGTCACGGTCTACGAGCAAAACTGAATGCGTAATTGCGTTAAAAAAATTCACATGTGTGAAATAAAAACAAAAAGCGCTCATCAAAGACCTTGAACAACCCCACTAGCAGGTGATCGCTTCACTGCACCTGCGTATATTATGCAGTGACCTATAAAAGTAATAATTATACAATTTATACCACAACAATTATCCCTTAGATGTGGGTCAAATAAAAAGGGAGAATTGAGCGTCCGTTGTTTTAATTAATACAAGAATAACTTTGAGCTTGTGTCCTTTACTTCCACTGGCCTGTTTCACACAATATTAACGATTCGAAATTGTTTATTGTATTACGTAACATTCGCATATCTGAAAGAGTTATGGACCTACAGCTATCTCGATAAGGGCAATTAATTCATTTTCCCTCAATATATTATTAAACATCGCTATCGAAGGATTATATCAACTTTACTGCCTTCATCAATTACTAATTAATGCTTTCGTTATAATTTAAATACCTTCGCATCTTGATAAACATAGTTATTCATAGTTGGTTGGTATGTTGTTATATTTATGTTGGTACTTGAGTGAGGCCGCCAAAGACGAGGGTTCCGTGTTCATTAATCTTTTTTTACATAGTAAACTTTAATTCAACATCTGCCTGTCATTAAATCAGAGCTCCGACGATCGAATATGTGATCGAATTGCGGATAAGTAATGTTCTATGCAAATATACCTATAAACTATATCGTTTCGGTATAGATGTGCTAAATTTTGTATATATGTTACGGCTAAAGGTAGGTGAGAACATAAACTTAAGATTAGCCGGCTAAACTTAGGTTTATTTTCGACGAGGTGTTAATGTTAGTTTGTTCTATCTTTAGCCGGCTAAACTTAAGTGTAACCGCAGGCCCGTGGCTAAAAATGTCGGGGTGGGTAGATTTGGTTACTATAATACATGTAAGGAACAGGGCGAGTGTTTTCTGGCACTTCGCCGGCTGCTGCCGCAGCACGCTCGCTGCGCTCGCTCGGCTCGTGCGGGTCTTAAGAGTTCTAACCTAACCTAACCTAGCCACCAGCTTTCTGCCCTGAGTCGGGGTGGGTAGATTTGGTTACTATAATACATGTAAGGAACAGGGCGAGTGTTTTCTGGCACTGTGCGGGCCCCTCAAGCCCTCCACCGGCCCGGCGCTAACCAAATCTACCCACCCCGACATTTTTAGCCACGGGCCTGTGGTTACACTTAAGTTTAGCCGGCTAAAGATAGAACAAACTAACATTAACACCTCGTCGAAAATAAACCTAAGTTTAGCCGGCTAATCTTAAGTTTATGTTCTCACCTACCTTTAGCCGTGACATATATATGTAAAGAATACAGATTTATAGATACTTTAATTTATATGCCTTAATATAGATAGATACGTATATTTTTATGAGGGTCAAGTCAAGCACGCTTTGACATGTATACTTATTATAAAATTAAAATACAAAAATGACGAATTGGTCCATTGAAAAGTTACATTTGGGGTCGCATTTTTTAGAGGACGCAATTTTATTTTTTTGATGTGTAGGGGGGGTCAGTGTGAAGCTATCACCAAGTTTGTGGGGTCGCCACCCTTGTCCCACGGCCGCCATCTTGAAAATAGCGGTTGAAATGGTTATTACGATATATCTCTTAAACTATTTATCTGATAATAAAACAATGTTAACATTATTCGTTGCAAATTAAATTCTCTACAACTTAGGTTCAGTAACTTTTTGTCGTAGAACTATAAACAAAAAAGTTATAAGCGAAAATGTTCAGAAATTAGAGATATTTATATTTTTCAATAAAACTTTTTTTTATAAGTTTACGAAGAAATTATATCATACCATTTTTGTAGATTGTTTTTCGTAGAGCAACTTTTATTTACAACATTTTTTCATTAAGTCAATAGCTAAGGTTTTACAGCCCTCCGAAGCGAGTACTATTTTAAGTACTCTTTACTATACAGAATACGATATGTGTGTACTAATAATAATTTGTCACCAGTAATTATTTTATTTTTGTTATAATAATATTTTTAATAATTAATTTTACAATATTATTAATAATTAATTATTGAATCTTTTCCCCACAACCCAGGAGGTAGAGTCTGGAAGTGCGTTTTTTTTTACGTCGAAAAGCAGGGCTGAAATGTTCTGCAGTGTGCTTCCATTGTTGTAGAGTCTGGGAAAAGAGCCAATAGCCAATTTATTATGTATAGTTACTACTGAAAAATAGTACTCACTTCTGAGCGCTGTAAAACCTTAGCTATTGACGTAATGAAAAAATGTTGTATATAAAAGTTGTTCCTCGAAAAATAATCTACAAAAATAGTCTTATATCATTTCTTTGTAAAATGATAAAAAAAAAGTTTTATTGAAAAATATAAATAGCTCTAATTTCTGAACATTTTCGCTTATAACTTTTTTATTTATAGTTCTACGACAAAAGTTACTGAATCAAAGTTGTAGAGAATTTAATTTGCAACAAATAATGTTACATTGTTTTATTATCAGATAAATAGTTTAAGAGATATATCGTTAAAACCATTTCAACCGCTATTTTCAAGATGGCGGCCATGGGACAAGGGTGGCGACCCCACAAACTTGGTTTTAGCTTCACACTGACCCCCCCTACACATCAAAAAAATAAAATTGCGTCCTCTAAAAAATGCAAGGTCAGGCCTAAAAAATGTAACATTTCAATGGATCAAATAATTTGATAGAATATTATTAAATTTTCTACGAATAACAAATAAGAAACTTTCTTTCACATCCGTACATGTGTTTATAATCAACTAGGTATAATTCTCTTAGAAGTATATACTGTATAAATAATCGCAATAAAAGGAACCCGATGTCCAGTTATAGCTTCAGTGAGCTTCAGTGTAGTGGTGATTCATTAATCATGTAAGTCCTACATGTCCTATATATCTAAGAAATATCTGAATATAAAGAAGCCCCATTAAGCGGTTTTTTATCATAAGATAAACCTTAGGCTACCTAACCCTTTTAAAAAAGTTTAACTTATAATATGCTCGTTGCGTAATTCAACAACCTTGCGGAATAGTAATGGCCGATGTCAATTGAATTTTTTAATAACAAACAACAGGTACTTAAATTATGTACATATAAGAATTTCCAAGTACATACATGTATACGAAAACCCGCCTTTATAGTTTATAGGCAGTAGGCACTTATGTGTGTATTCGTAAGTAGTAACACGTGATGTAATGTATGAGAATGTATTTAAGTTCTATGTAGGTGTCCTATAGATATTATACTATAATAATATATCCATTTAAGTACCTACAGCTATAAGTATAATATGTACTGGGATATTTTAGTCCCCTATGATATGACTAGCAGCTAAAATAGTAAGTATTTTTGGTGGAATAGATTATCTAAAGTTAAAACTTCATAGGTACCTATATAAATTTGATAATTTAAAACGAGTAATTTGTGTTATCGAGTAAATTTCTAAAAGCGAATGTGAAAAACAATGACGTTACTAATCCTGCGAAACATAATGATACACAGACTAGTGATGCAACGAATACTACTTTTACGAATACGAATACGAATACGAATATCAAACCTACTATTCGGCGAATACGAATACGAATACGAATATCTCGCCTTGGTAATAAAAGACTTTATTTACTTTACTCTTCTAATAATTAAAATTTACAATAGGCAAATTTTTATTTAAAAAACATAAAATTCGTAGATTTTCTGGTTTTAGGCAATTTTTTTTCAGTCTGGAGGTTTCCAGCCATTGAAAAAAGTCTTTCCGAAGCGACTGTACATGGCTTCAGGGAAAAATATTTTTGGGCGAGTTTTTTCAGACTTGGAAAACGGTTAAGGGCCTCTGCACACGTCATATTTTTACGCGCGATTTTTAAATCTTTAGTAAATAGAGTTGGGTACAAAAATATTCGTTTTTAAATATTCTTATATTCGCCGAATACGAATATTCGGTAAATGTCTACTATTCGGCGAATACGAATATTCGTATTCGTATTCGTTGCAACACTAACACAGACAAAAATTGACTTGAATCTATAATGTAAAAATCGACGCATAAAATATAGAGCTTCTTTCGCTGGTGAATTTTCTAAACATAATGAACCGTATGCTAACTGACCATAAAATTACTAGTTTCTCACGACGCCACAATGATTTAAAGACTAGATATAATAACATTACATTATGCCGTTGCAGACATAATACGTAGAGATAGACAGTCCCAGAAATGAGTAATATGAAACAATAGCGCACTATAAGGCTAGACGTTGGCTCATCAACAAAACTACATTATCGTAATAAGCGTACAAAACAATCATTATGTGCAAAGTAACTCACGTTTAGTTTTTGTATTCGACTGTGTATCCGTTGGCGTCGAAAGGAAATGAGGGTTTTATGTAAAGTTGTACACCTTGTTGGCGAAACGCCTATGTACAATTATTTTTATGTTTAGACTATAGAATTTGCTGATATGGGCTGAGTACTTTCTATTACATATACTTATGCAATATGCATATTATATTCGCACCCGCTACCTTTTACCAACATAATGTGTTAAAAAGTAATTCCTGGTAAAATTTGTTCAATTGGTATGTTTTATAACCTTATCGGTGAATTAGTTGTCTATCTCTAGAAGCCCTTCAAGAGCTCTACATAACAGCTATGATCCAACATAACTATGTTAATTTTTGTTATGTGTATCCATCATCCGTTGACCAACTAAACCTTAACCAACCATCCATTTATCTTTGTGGAATTTTGTTTATAAACAAAATAAACACTGCGTAGTACAACTCATGTGAATTGTTCTACCCCGTGATTTAAAATCTTTTACGCACAATTAACACGTCGTACACACGGTCACTATACCTCATTCAATGTTTATAAAAGATGCTCAAAAAATAAATGAGCGGGGTAGGGACTTCTCTAAACAGGCACATAATTGTTTTCTAAATTTAACGCACGAATAATCCCTTTAAGCTTTTTAAACCCATAATAATGTCGGGCTCCACAAAAGATATGCTCTGAGCATGTTCAATAATCCATTGGCCATTCAGAGGTCACACAGATGTGCGGACTTCAGACAAAAGCCTTATAATAATATCCTCGAACGAGTTGAAACGCAATTCCTTCGCCAAAATAACTTTGCTGTGACAATCTTTGTATTGAACGTTATGTTATTGCAATAAGGGTTATGTTTGTGTTGATTCAATAGTTTTTTTAAGTATGCGAAGGTGTTTTCGGCTGGTGTTCTCTACACGTGTTGGTCTCCCCTCAGTAAATGCACCTATCACCTGGTAGTGGAGTGGAAGTAAAAATTGGGTCACACGTTGTGTAACTACTTTCTTTGTTTGAATCGCTCTTTTATATAATCTTGATTAGATATGACGTTTCCTCCTTTATTTATATCACTTCAACCTTGGAGTGTTTATATTTTGTAATGCTGAATTATACATATACAATATTAATAGGTCATTTATTTACTGAAGCAGGCAGTAAATTAATGATGAGCGTAGATTATCATTATTGGCTTCATTTTGTGTGAAAATAAATAATTGTATGTAATTTCACACAAAATTAAGAAATTTTTATACTTAGGTTTTTTTTATGTAAGTATTCGAAACAAAATTAGACTTAATGCACGAAGAAGTTTTTTTTTCACAACTGCGTAGGACGTATCTATCGAATTGAAACAAAATAATAATTCTTACAATAATAATTAATACCTAGTACCTACGCGCTCATTAATTGTTCAAGTACTCAACTTTTATACTTCTCTCCAATTTCCGTATAATTTTTCCCCTTTATAATCATCACACAAAAAACTTTAAAAGAAATAGATTCTTCGTACATACTCATTAGAACTTCGAATTACACGTAACTGAAACTCCCTTACCTTTAAACTATTAAACGTCTCCTTTGTAACATGGTCCTTGAACCGGTCCGTTGTGGTCCTTTCATACTCCCCATGCATACCACACACGTGCGCTTGAGAATAATCGAACTATTCACATCGATGCCCCACTAAGATTTATTTTTAATGTTATGAAACGCGGGAACTGGTCAAGGATCTTTCTTTTTGGTTTTGTTGCAAAATTCGCATTTTTAATCTGCGTTCTTGATTTTTGAATTTCGAACGCGGCACAGATTAAAATGTAGCACGTTTTATTTTTTTTCTACCTATTTGAGGACAGGGTACAAAACAGACAGTAGGTATTCTTTGTGAAAATGATTTGATTTTTTTTTAATTTTTTATAATAAGTATCTACTTACTCACTGACAAATTTATTTTATTATCTACATAATATTAAGTTAAATGTTAGGGAAATATTCAATAGATATTAAAAATTATTACTAATCGTAGGTATTTTTTGGCACATGTGACTAACTATTTTCTGTGCCTGTGATCAACATAGGTTGGTACTTTAGCTTTGATACGAAAAAGAAGAAAAACGAAAAAAAAAAAAACTAAGTAATACATTCTAAATTTAAATATCATATAAGTATGAACGTCGTAAAAATAATTTAACAATAAAAAGTATAGGTAATAATACATTATTACAGTTTGCTTAATTGATAAGCGTAAATTATTATTTATTATCTAATAACCTGATTATAAATAAACTATAACAACTTCCTACGATAAATTAAAGGAGCATGAAGAATCAAGAAAGGTAATTGATTTGATATACTAAGGGTTCGATTACACTAGGAAATTATGTTCCCCTATTTCTCACAACTACACGTGCATTATCGATAAAGCATTTCTATTTCTTATCAAATCCTTATCAAAGGGGTCGAAGTATTGGAAGATTCTATCGCCGACATGTCTATGGTCACCTTAGCTATTTATAACTAAATAAATATTTGTTCATTGTTCACTTGTACAAATAAAGGCTTAGTAGAATACTCGTTTAGTTGTTAAAATAATCTTTACTTTTATTTACCTACGCATAGAAGTATAGATAAGTGCTTGAAGGGCTATAGTTTCTTGTAGTTTGCAATATATTGTTTAAAGCACTTGACCGCTAAATATACATATAATTAACCGACTATAGGTAGATACCTACTTATTGTTTAGTAGATACTTTGTAATGAAAAAATGTATAGGTAATGTTAAAGAGTAGGAATACGCATAACAATTGGTAGTTTAAATAAATCAATACAATATGTTAATATTAAGTAGGTATATAATAGCTTTAGGCAACCCATAAAAATATGTTTATTTACTCCAATCATCGAGATATACATTCTATCTCTATGACTCCAATAGGTATTGTAGTTAAAATTTTATTCGTAGGACAAAGCCACTTTGGAGCAGAAAATAAAACAAAACGCAGTATTTCAATACTTTTGTTGTTAATTGTCTGGACCACAAATAGCAAGTAGCAACAGAGTTTATCTTCCCACCGACTGTAAACATCAATGCATGGGTGCTGGGTGCAGTCAAAATCGACCGCTGCCGCTGCCGCGTCCGCTACCGCGCGAAAGTGAAAATTTGCTAGGCACTTTCTCCCCACCCGGGTCGTCTCGCGTCGCCATCGCCCCGCCCCTCGCTGCACCCCCGCGCCCCCTCGCACGCCGCAAGGTCAGCCCCGCTTGCAGCGGGTGGTGCGGCGGCGGCGCGGCGACGCGCTGCGCTCTTGAAATTTCGCTTTCGTTCACTCGCGGTTATTAGTCGGCCGCGCGCGCTCCGGCAAGCATGTGTTTCGCGTGACGCGCTCTACTACTCCGCAGCACGTTCGATTTCGTTGAGTCGATCGTGGTGCAGCATGGCTCCGCGACGGCAAGGCGCAACCGGCGAACGGGAATCAGAGGACACTCATGGGTGCTGCGTGCCCGGCGAATGCCTGCGCCCCCGGGAGCCCGTCCGCATCGAAGACGCTGTCCGCGTGCTTTGCAACAATGACACGTGCACCGCCGGCCGGCATATGCACAGAGAATGCTTCGAGCAATGGGAAGGAGGAGTTCTTGCTTATCTGAAGTCATGTGGCCGAGCGCGATCATGGTCCGAGCGGCAGCGGCATCAGAATCTATGGACGAAAAAGGGCTACGATTTGGCATTCAAAGCTTGCGGCTGCCGTTGTGGACGCGGGCATCTGAAGAAAGATCTAGATTGGTCACCGCCAGGCGCGGCCATAAGAGCAGAAGAAGAGAAAAAGAAACGTCGTCGAGCTAGATCTAGCCGCACGCCGGCTGCCATTGATGTGCGATCAAGAGCTTTCAGCCTGTCGAGTTCAGGGTCATGCTCTCCACCTTCCGCGCCTTCGGAGCCGTCTACGAGCCCTACCCACGCTCCGCCAAACCCTATGACTCCCGCAAAGAGAAATTCTAAACCTGAAATAGTATCCGACAGGGTCAGGTGAGTGCTTTATCATGCTTTTGTTTTACCCATTGCGTATTGTTCCCGACTACAATTACTGCTTAAATGCACAATTTATATGAGTGAATTGTACACCTATTAACAATAGCACACCTGTTAGTAAACAATTAATTAATAATGTATTGTATATATGTAACGGAATAGAACTCACGTTGTTTACTTGTTTGCAAGTTGTTTGTCACATTGTCACTTGTTTCTAATAAGAATAGCAGTAAGTACATAAAAACAGGAAGATATTGAAGGCATTAATTACTATGAAGTAAAAAGGTGCTTACAGCTTAGATAGTAATATAGGAATTGCATTAAATGTACGCCCTCGTCTAGTAATAAAGATATTTGTATGTGCTTGACATGGACTGTTAATGTAGGCAATTTGAATGCATTTCTTGTCCGTTGTATAAATCGTATCAGATAGCAGTTCTGTTATTGGCGCGGCCGAACTGGTTGTATATTATCAGAGAAGCTGGTTAGATGATGTTTGAACTTTGAAAACCGGCCAATTGCCCTTTCTCCCAGTCATTATGTATAAAACTAACTACAAATGTATGAAATTACACGCTAATCTTCATTATAATGCAAATGCGTAACTGGCTGCGAACATGCAACTGCACAAAAACTATTGAATATATTTTGCATTCATGTAATGTGTGCATAATTGGAGAAATACAATTACATATGTAATGGATTACCTACTGATATAACATAACTGTCTTATGTTCGTTTCACAAAAAAACGTAGATTTAATTCTATTAATAATTGTACTGAGAAAAATAATGTATACCTACCTACCTGAGATAGGTACATATTATAAATTATACATATACTTAACCTACCTATTTTAAATTTAAATTCAATTAAAAGTAGAATTAACATTTTAAAAAAAATAATTAACACAATCAGCCATTTTAAACTTAGATATTTAATTTAAATCGTACACATAGGAATTAAGAACAATTAGGTAGGTAAGTAGATACTAATAGGATACCTATTCCGGATTTATCATCTTCAATTGACATAACCTAACCTAACCTAATAGATTTTAGTTACCTAACAATTTAATTAGATAAATCTTCAGGTTTAAAAATTTGCATTAGAATATATCTACCTACCTACCTGCACTTGCTTATTTTAATGCGTAATTGATACCAATTTAATCCAATTAGGGACCACATTTCCAATAAATATATGCAAGTTATGGTCTGGTTTCTCGTCCAGTTTATTATAAACATTCGCTAGATAGTGACCTTACCTGATTTTCTTGTGAGATAAAATTGAAGTTTGCATAGATATTAGGGTCTAATTTCCATTTATGCAAAAAATATGCATAAGTATATACCTATATACCTACCTAGGTATGTATACAAAGTGCCTCATAATGTAATTATTAAAAACGGTAATAAAATATTACAGGTAAATTAGCTTGGAGAAATTTTTGCGTTTGTAGTAGTGTATGGTCAGCAAATAAAATAAAACAACATTTTATTTTTAGTTTTTATTTTATACAGGGTTACTTGTAAAACACCAGCAACCTCGCAGGACAAGATAGCTAACATCATAAATAACAACATTTGTTCTACGACTTTTGGCATAACGCAATAAATTATTTTTAAATGATTTTTTAAACTTTTATTGTACTCTCCTTACATTTGTAAGTCTATGTTCTATTAATTATCGGATGGACGACGCGACGCCCCCTTCCCCCTCTCGTTCGCTTTTTGTTTACGTAATTTTTGGGAGGCGTAGAGTTTATAATATTCAGACGGAAAATTAAATGAATATTTATTTTTGTATGAAAATAAAATCTAACAAATTATCAAAAGTCGAAATGTTGTTACTTATGATGTTAGCTATCTTGTCCTGCGAGGTTGCCGGTGTTTTACAAGTAACCCTGTATATATAAGGGATTTTAAATTAAACTATATGTGTTTCTCCTCTGAAAAAGATGAGACTTTATTTTAATATTTGCACATTTAACATACATATAACTTTTACATTAACAATGTTACTAAAATGAAAAATTTACTAACCTGAAAAAGAAACGACATTTAAAGTTTAATTCTTTAGTTTGAGAAGTCAAAGGCTTGCCTCGACCATGTTTTAACACTGGAGCCATATTGAATTAACAATATAAAGTTACAACACTTACACACAAATTAAACACTAGTTATGGCCCTGCCTTCATACAAAACTGCTGAATACGCCGTTCGCACGGGAATAGAATGTGGATGCGATTTCCCTTATAGCATCCAAGCTTACGTCTTTATAATTATTAAACTGTATAAATTCATTCTTTAACTCCGGTCTGCATCGTGCAGACATGGGTGTAAAAGTCTCATTTTAGCTATTAAATGTAGTTTTTAAGTACATCTGAGTTTTCATTTGGGGCCTCCGGCTGCGGGACATGTAATTCACTTCAACAAATATTATAACAATAATAACAACAATCAACAAATACAAAATTTATCAATTAAACTACGTACATAATAATTATAATTTTTGAATGAAATGTGCTTTATGTTCTAACGCTACCAAACGACTGCACGTGGCACCTGCGGACAGCGTAAACTGGTTTATTCTGGTTTTGTGCGTGTTTCCACTTTCCACTATCAAGTGACGATTTATTTATTTGTTTTGTTTCGTAATTATTATGGTCAAATATTAATTATGAAACAAATTATTATGGACACGATATTTTATTGTTTCACGGTAGTCGCCTTGTCGTTTGCTCAAGGACGTAAAATTGAATGATATATTTTTTTTTATAAAGTCAAAACCATTTTCTTTCAAATAAAAACTTGTTTTTATTGAAAACAAAAGTGTTGCTAGGAATAAGTATAAAGTTAAATAGTAATGTTAGGATATCGAAACATTTTTGTATAGGCCAGAACGATATAGTGGAAACGCGCTCTAAGATCTGAGTAATATACACACCACTACATATGCAAAAATTTCTCCAAGCTAATTTACCTGTATTTATTTGTAACTAGCGAATGTAGTTATAGTAAAAGAAGCGCCTTAATTAGGTACCTATGTATATTTCTTTGTATGTACATAGGTACCTACTTAAAAATAAAAAATAATTCGTGTGCGGAGATTTCGAACATAGATATGAAGACTAGCATGATAATGTTAACGAGTAATGGTTTTATAATTGCCATGCTAAATTATTAAGCTTTCTGCCGTAATAAAATGAGCAAAAAATTAAGTGCATCTATAAAATTATTGTCTTTTTTGTCTATTATCCACGAAGAAAATAGGAGAAATAATCTGGTATGAACCAGATTGTAGGTGGGAATAAAAACAGGTTTACGGTTTACCGAACGTGCGCGCAAACGGCAAAAATAAAGTCGTAAGATATTTTTTATTTTCTTTATGAATGGAATCATCGTCGGTATTGATATTCATGTAATTTCCCCATTAATCAAATCCATTAAAAACTGCAATGATTTAATGACCTTCTCATAAACTTTAGCTTTCGACAAAATAGGTATTATAATAATTATTGATTATTTTTAGCAGTGATCTAAAAAGGGATTTTTGAAATAAATAGGTACATATGTATTAAAAAACGTGTCGGACGCAAAACCAAAGATAATCTTGATTTAACGATAAAAATATTACAAGTTGCGGTTGCATTTTGACTGCTTTTTTTGATAAATTATGCGGATAGCAACACCGCACGAATGGTAGGTATAACCTTAAAAATGCAATTTCGCCCGTCCCATACATTAACTGCGCTTCGGTGCACATGGTTTCCGCTTCCCGTACACAGTTACAAAAATGCTTTCCCTAAATTGCACCAGCTGCCCAGTGTCCAAATTGGTGCGGTTTCTTCGTAAAAAACAGTCATTACGCTATCATTGTTCTTTCACGATCGATGCACAAAGTATTCAGCACATCGAAAATTTGCATTTTAAAAGAAATTTGTTTACTGTAATGAATCCAGCATGCAAGATGAATAATCGCACTTTAATATCTCTCTGTCTTTTATTTAATATCCGTCGTTAATTATTAACAACGTCGAAATCTTCAAAATCTCTCGCCTCAATCAATACTTTTTCGTATGCCATTTAAGCAATGGAATGCACGCCAAATAACACTGTCATCGCGATTAAAAAAGGTCCAATGTTTATCACAAGTATGTTGTATTAAAAAAGGTATAAAAAATGATCCCGCAATCGGGTTGGGCAGGCCAACGTAAACAAGACTGTTAAGAACCGGTTCTATGGAAGCTGATAATCATGACTTGAATGCGTTTTCTACGCACGATTGTACAAAATATGTACGAATATAGTACGCTGCTTGAGATGGGTTCTGTAATTAATATTTTAATTGTTATGTTTATGCATTTGCCGACGGACTTGCGTAAATGGTTTTGCTGCGATAATAACATGGAGAAATGTATGGAAAAGTCTTGTTTCTTTACTTTGAAACTAAACGGACGATTTGGGTATTCCAAACTAGAAAATTTGACACAAAAAGCAGATAGGGAGTGATTTTTCGTCAACGTAAAACAAACAAACAACTAAAACAATATTTTGCACATGGTTTTTTAATCAAGGTTTTGATCAATAATATTAGTAGGTGTGTGAATGTGATTAATAAAACGTGGGCGAAGACCTTATGACGTCGTTCTTTTTTAACTTGACCTATACAGATATAAACCTCGAGATTCATACATGGCTCTGGATAAATGATGTTAATTTGACCCTCAGAATATCACAATTGCTGTTCGTTAAAAGTTTACGCTTTGTTAAATCTTTCACAAGTTGATTTTACATATCTTTAAACCACAAACGTTTATAAAATTGTATAAAAAATAGATAAGAACTCGTTTTAGTAAATTTACGATCTCACATAATTTAAATTTAACAAAAATCTTCGATTTTTAAACGAAGCGTTCTAATTTATTGTTTTACAACGCAGCTAATGAACTTAAATTCCAACAATAGATTCCTTGGACTGATTTATTGATTTTCGATTAAAATTAAAGTGACATAAATATTCTTATAGAGTCGGAGTCTGAATGTACCCGACACACATACCTCCAACCAAATGTAACTAATGAGGTACTTTGTATGCGAGTCAGCGTGTATGGCTGTTGCTTATTGTATCTATTATACCATATTAGGATATAACGTATTTAATTATACATTTGTAGGTATTAGTGTTACGTAATAAAAGTGAACTTCGAACGTTCAGTCATGAAGAAAGTAGTATAGGTACTATACTGCAGTATCTATTTTTTAGCATTTCAATATATGACATTCTATTCTGAGAAAAATATTTAACGTAGGTGTCTCTTGTCGTGACCTGGTGATCACATAGATTTATCATTGCATGCTAAATCATAAATATGTATATTTCTGGCGAACTTGCTTTATGACAAAGTTAAATATAGAATTGACACTGAGGAAGTTGTAAATATTTAAAAATACATATTCATTCATCTTATATATAAAAATGAATCGCAAAATGTGTTGGTAAGCGCATAACTCGAAAACGGCTGAACCGATTTCGATAATTCTTTTTTTATTATATTCCTGGAAGTACGAGGATGGTTTTTATGTAGAGAAAACGTAAACATGTACCACGGGCGAAGCCGGGGCGGACCGCTAGTTCATTATAATTATAGTGACTGTTGTAGGTAATTATTTGAGCATTTAATGTTGTTTATATTACAGTTCGTGATTTGATTTGTGGTAGGTGCTATACATGACTCACTCTGAGTTTGTACTGAATAACACATTAGACAACCAAACATGAATATTTGTATTTATCCAGGTTAGAGGTTATTATACTTATCCATACTGAATTAATGCCGTTTCTAAATACAGTCTATGTAACAAAATTAAATTGAATTTAATTATTCAATTGAAATTGAAAATAAACTGCAAAACTGCAATAAAATTTAAACCATTCGATGGAAAAACTAAATGGACCATTCATTGACTTTTCTAATGGACATTCTTGATTATTTCTGAAACGGCCCATTATCAATTTACAACGATTATTTATTCATACAATTATTGCTAAAACACGTATCGGTTAATTATATTTTATGACAACTAACATTTAAAAATAGTAGAAAAATTGACTTTTTATAAATCACACCCTGTTATTGTACCAACGCACCTATAACGAAGTTGTCAAACCCGTTCGTAGCAATAAATAACGTATGACATACGTGGGTGTGTCGCGTTTTAGTTTGAAAAATAATCTGCTTCATGGCCTTTTGCGTCGGAAATAAAATATAATCGGCAGTCGGCACTAAATTCGAAAACAGTGCAGCGTGCTTCGAAGAATGAATCTCGTGACACGATTCAGTTTTTATAACGACGGTGTTTATTTGGATCGCGAAATGATTGTGGTACAAAAAATAGTCTGATCACGTTTCTTGTAACCTTGAGACGAGCCCACCTAACTAAATATTACGTAGCGTTGAAGCATAGTAATTCGCTGTCAGTTAAATTGAAATGTTCGATTCCCTCCGCATACAGATAAAAGTTTTTTTTTTCATTCTTTCGCTACAGCTTTTTTATCAGAAGCAATAGCGACAGTAGTTTTTGCCGCGTGCGCAGAAGACTAATATAGAAGGAACGTTAGTAAAATTATCTTACTATATTATTTTAAATATTAGTTCGTATTAGGTATAAACTATAAACAGCTATAAACGTCATCTTGTAATATCTAGTGCATTATAAAAAAAAAAAACAAGTGAACGCTAAGTCGCGACTGCTATGAGTCATACGTCAGTGACGCGTGAAACGGCCGATACGAGGGGAGGCCGCAAAAGGGTATTAAGATACTAAGTATTTTTAATACGAGATCAAATGCTGAATGAAATGAAAACCGCAGTCGTTCGCGAAATCAATTCCCGTTAGCTCATTGAGCTCTTAAATGAAGGTATCGATATTGAAAGTTGAAACGTAAAATATATTATAATAATTTTAAAATGATTAGAATTACCTATAATTAAACTTTCGAGCAACGAAAGCGCCTGTTTTATAATTATTAATCCATTGACCATTATTATAGTGCACTAGGCTGGTAAACTCGTAAATAGCTGATCAGAACGGAAGGCAAAATTTACGTTGCTATTTAAATGAATGAAACTTTCGCTTTACGATTTGAAGTGTTTGGTCTTAAAGCCGGACAAGGCGGTGGTTTCCGTTCCCATGTCTGCACTGGAAGAGGGCGGCGAGCCTCGTTAACGTCGTTTTTAGGGCGTGATCGACGCAACGGCGCATGCCTGCATAAATTGCAGCCGAATACATTCTACCGATTCCCTTCTATATGCATCTCTTTCGGAACATGCGTTCAAATGGCTCGTCACGTTGTCGACCTTGTACTCAGTTTTTGGTCGATAATAGTCGGATATGCGATCAGACGCCGGCCGTTTGAAAACAATGCAATTTTTACATTTGTAAATCTTAAAAAGTACGACGCTGCAATTGACTTGCAAATGCATGCGATTATGCATAGCGATGCCGTGAAAAGATGTATTTACGCGTATATTGTATGCATTGTGCTGGGTTCGTGTGGGTACACACCTATATGGCTAGTATAATGCAACAAAGCGGTCCCCTTCAATTCAGGTTCACTTGACAATTACGGACACAAAATTTATCGTAACATTAGTGTGGAACAAGCGAATCTGAAATGTGAAATCTAACTCGAAACTGGTCGCGCTGGATCGCAGAACGATAGCGATGTTGGAAATGTTGGATATTTTGTATCGCATCGAGTTTGTATTTCGATTTACTACATTTTCATTGTTTAAAGAAAGTTTTCAGTTGTTACATTAAATTTAAGGTGTATTATTACTTATCAGCCCTTTATTAAGGAGCCCCTTAATAAGTGAATATTATAAACGACTAAATAGAGAAATAACATTTCATTTTGTATGCATATATAAGTACATATGTCGGTACTCGGTGCATGGCTATTGTACCCAGCTGGTATAATTCAGACTGTCGGCAAAGTAACGACAGTGTAGAGCGAGTTATGCATAATTCGGCCATTAATTTACAAAATGACTTCAAACTTCTGGGCTTCAGACGCAATTGACCAGTAATTTATTATACATGTGTCAAAATTTTTGACTTAACTTTCATGTCTATTAATGGAGTTCGTAACCAGTTCATAACTTCATAGTTAGAAAACAAGTTTCAATTAACTTCACATTGTAGATTAAATTATTATCTTTTAAGCAACGCTTTTAAGATTAAGCCGTCTTCCAATTACCGAAGGCGAAACTTTCTTACTAATTCTATATCAACCGTTATAAGTATAATGAAGTTCAGTACTTTAATATAATTTGTAACTTTATGTCATTTTATCATGTGCGGAATAATCACAGAGGTAAATTTATGGGGAAAGTTTAATGTTTCTTCAAATTACTTCTTCGTTAGTTCATTAAGTACCCTTTAATCCTACTAGTATTCAAAACGGTCTCGTTTCCATGGAGAAAGTTCGGATAGGTTCACGGACGAAGCCGTGCTATTTGCGGCGCGCAGCGGGCGATCGTCAATGCAATTAAATTTGTAAACGAAGCTATATACTGGCCTAAAATAACACTCGATTCCGTTCTCTAAATGACACTTTAGTTCTGCTTCAGAAATACCTAAAAATAATACCAAGCCTAGCATGATGTTTTTAAGTATTTCTAAATTAAACATGCTATAAATTACAACTTCCATTTGTAGACAACATGTTACGAAGGTTACAAGTTGACCAGCATTACGTTATCCAATTTAAAAAGAACTTTCATCTGTAACAAAATAATTGTCTTTAATGAAAATACATTGCACTCGATATTTATTACGCCCTTGAGGATGCAGCACATAAATTTGCTCGACAAATTGACGCGTCAATAAAAGAATTACGCCTATGTAGTTACCATCTTGTTCCTTCAACTCTTTATTGCTTGCAATTCTCTCGAGTATCCGCATGAAGTACAAATTACGCATGTAAATAACCTTTAATTTTAACATTCAAATGTACGCCCTTGTAATAACCAATAAGGAATTTTAAAATGCCGCTTTATTGTGTTTGCATTTACAATAACGTTGTTGGCAAGTTCACGCAAATAATGAAATCATTTCAGTATCGCAATAATTGACGATACCTATAGGATATAGCAAATATCAACACCGTCGAAATAATTTATTCCGCGTTAAAATATAACATTTATAATTTTCATTTGTCCAATAAAAGCGAACACGGTCTATCTTGCTTTTATTATCTTAAATGTTAAGCGACGATAATAATTCATGAAAATAATTTTCGATTTAAATATTATTTGTATCATACGACTGCAGCTAAAAGCAAAACAAAATTCGCGCTGGGATAATAAATGTCTATTTGCCGTTAAATATTCATGTATTCAGAAAGATAACAGCTCCGTAATTAGTCTCAAAATCGACTGACATTTAGATACTTAATTTATCAGACATCTCTCCCTGCTGGGAATCTTAGTTTGCCATTTAAATCAATTGCATTCCATAAGCTTCATTCTGGTTTAGTGTTCTTGCTTTGAGTTTAATTTGTTAGTTTTTCCATCCATGTACTATGTGAGACTACCTATGTGTACATATTAGTTCTATTACATATAAGCAGAGGGCTCTGTTGCTAGTAAATCTCGAAATATATCTGCCGCAATAGACTGAGAATGACGTTTAGATTAGATAGCAGATTTATGTTTGCGTTGACTTGTCAGCTAGATATCAAATGATGCATTCTGATGCATTCTTGTATCAATACAATGTGTTTGAAACATATCACATCACAATTGCTTGAACGATATTTTCGTTTAGTTTGCGAACGGCATAGAGCATGTACATAGTGTATATTAAAAATGCATGGTAGAATATTTAAACATTTACATAGAACATTGTAATCATAATTGAGTTCCTCACGCAACAATTATCTGCCTTTTGAACGGAACAACATTCTTATCTACACGACCGCTTATGTAACTAGTGTTATTTTTAAAACGTGCATTTGCGCAGTTTTCATTACTATGTTGCTCGGCTATAAACTGCAACCGCCCTTACATAAATAACTAACCATCCTCAACACATACTTAGTTGGCGTATTGCGTCGTATTTCTATGCACTTGTTTATGAAACAATTGAGGTCACGTTGCCGCTGTCACACTTCATGGCTATAAACAATTTGCAGCAGTAAAAATTGCACTTAAATTGTAGAGTATTTACTTATAGGCACGTATGGTTCTGATACTTTTTATATTAAATGTCTATTTATATTAGTATGTTTGTACAAAACATACACTTCATATCTCATTCATGTTTTTGCAATGGTTTGTTGATTTACACCTAACTTGCATCTAATAGTGCACTAATAGTTATTATTAAAGGCATGACTGACGTGTTTATGCCAACTTATCAAGAATGTCTTTATTGGTCTTATAAATATACGCGTAAATATGTATTAATCGCGCTGCTAACACTGCAATTACAATATTATGATTTTATAAACACTTAGATAATAGCTTGAATTATATTTATTTTAAATTGCCTTACACTTGCATGTTTTCTGCCTCTTTTTCTGTTTTATATAACAAAGGACACGGGAAACAATATAACGTAATCAATTAATGTTTTTCTAGTCATTCCATTGATTATCATATAAATAATACGTAACTAGAAGATAGTTTAAACGCATAGCTATTGTATCGCGTGTGTTAATAACAGAATTGTTGTCCTTGGTCAAGAAACAACGTGATAGCTAAATAAATTATAGCAATCGATAATATAAATAGATGAAACGAGTGTTACGAGTGTATTTATATTTTATATCTTAACGTACTACTCTCAAGAATTGATTTTCAATTCTCAAGTGATTCATGCTACGATATAAGGGTTATATTCTTAACTGCGTAGTTTATTTCAATTGCAAATTAATGTATCTGGTAATTGTTACTTATAGCTAATAATTACTATAAAAACAGTGTATTTCATCAATAACAATTTAAAGGCTGTACTATTGTTACAGTGGTTATATATAATATTTTTTTGCCTTACTCCAAACTAAAATATACCTTGTATGAAAATATAGTAGGTATGTATAATGTATCTTATTTGACACTTTCAAACGATGACGAAATATAGATCTATGCGTCTGTTCATTATTATTTCTCTTAAAAAAACACTACATAGAAATAACTACGTTAAAAGATACACTTTTGATGACCTATAAGGTCTGAACGTAATTGTACGATGTCTGCGCTTGCGACACATTAATGTGCAATTACTGTTGTGCCTCTTAAGTAGCAATAAAATGTTGTCTTTTTGTCTAGTAAACGTAGACACTGATTTATAGTTTAATTAAGACGTCGTGTATACAAGTGATCCTTACATATGACTCCATTTTACGACATATTTCCTGTCGACAACTATTATGGGTAGGTACAGTGCCGTCTCTAGGATCAACGAGGCTATGGGCCAAGGTACTGGCTGAGGCCTATGTAAGGGATGGAAAATCCTTAAATTTTAACTTTATCATTTTTCAGTTTACAATAACGCAATAGGCTAAATCGTAACCCCGTCTCTTAACACCCCACATAATATGAGAGTTCAATAAATATTATAATTTCTATTTTACCAAGTGTGTGATTTGATATTTTTCTTATTATGTTATAAAATTTGTTGTTGTATATCGAAAATTTTCAGAATTGTGGGGCCCCTGCCTACCTCGGGGCCTCGGGCCAGGGCCCTGCGGGCCCTGCCTTAAAGACGGCACTGGGTAGGTATCATTTTTGTAGGCTCATGGATAATATTCGAAAGAAGTGTTGCGTTTATTTACAGATTAATATTGAAATATGTAAACTAAATGATGTGTAAAATTATCGCTTCATAAAATAGATACATATATAATTTAACATGAATGTTTTGCAAAATTTATTGCTTCAAGGAACAGTAAATAAGAATAGTATTGCATGCTATTTGGTCAGACTAAGATAATATTAGATTTTCTAGAGTGTTCTGTCACTTGGAGCTCGGCGGTATTGTTTGTGCGAAAACGTTAAGTTGTTTTGACAGCAATCGCTTTTGAGTCGAATCATTCGGTTATTTTTGACCATACATGTATGTGTTGTTTGCGAATACAAGTGTATTGAACAAAGCGAGCGTACAAATAAATTCATACATCAGCATAAAATATGCGTAACGTTATATTAAAATGTTTTCTCTCACAGCTTCATTAAAGGAAACGTTTTAACAGCAAATAAAAAGTTAATTAATGAAAATTTATTACTTTACGTGCGAAAACTCATTGGCTGCATGCCCGCTCTTTCACGCTCTACTTTATACAATTTTAGGGGTCCCACGTATATGCGATAAACTTAAGTTTTCGTGAGGATGTAGGTAATATTTTATTTTAAATGCCATGCACAAACTAACTACGTGCTATTATTCCCTCGGAATATTAATAGTTAAGTATGTTTGCTACGGACATATTTCGCTTACGATTTTTCGTATATTTTTAATGATTTTTATGACTTTTGCAATAATCTTTATAACTGTTATATCGATTTTACTTCGCAATATAAACGAAACAAGAAATATTTGCTTCATTTGCGTACTAAAAAAAATACTTAGCAATTGTTTTTAAAGTTGCCAAATTATTTATAAATAACAATTAGTAAGTACTTGTTATTTGCATTGGCAAGAACCTAATAATACAGTTGTTTATATCGTCGTCAAGTTGTGCTCGAAACATTTTCCGTATTTATTTTTGATGTCGAACTGCGAACATCTGGCATTTATAATTAAAAATGCTCTGACATTTGTATCTTCGATGCCGTTTCAATTCATTTACTTGCAAGGACCTTTACTATGAATTAATAAAATACTCAAAAAATTACGCTATGACAAGTAACATTTAATTTATAATAAGAAATAGGTAACAGCTGTGTGTTCTTCCTCTACTCGTCACCATTAAAATATCTACGAAAATGAGAAGTTATCATAGTTTAGATAGTTTAGGTGCGAAAATTAACGCTAAGAACAAATTATAAACGTTTAAAATTTAACCTACAATACATCAATGATCCCATAACAAATCACTAATGCTGTTTTATTTACTACAACATAATATCACACTTCATAACAAATAAAATATAACTTGAAGTTTTCTGATCATAAAAATAGAAGTCGTGAAGTATTAAATTTATTTTAAAAACACTTTTAATGGCTCGGAGCTCCTACCTTTTATTATGTATCAGCTTTATTTATGGGATATATTTTGAACGTTGTCGTTCTATTTTGTCACTTCGGGACTGTTAATATATCTTTGATATTTTTTATTTTAGTTTAGAAAGAATAAACAATATTGTTAATATTTTTCTAAGTATTCCTATGTTTTAGTTTTATAACAATAGAGATTAATTGTAATTTGCGTCCATTTTTCATTATATTTATTAAATGGCGGCTTGCCTCGACCTCGTCTGTGTTATAATAATATGTACAACTAGCTGTGCCCGCGACTTCGTCCGCGTGGAATAGTGACTGCATAGTAGGTAGTTACTACTTAACTTTTATTGAATAAACACGTACTACCATAAATAATTAAACGAACTGTTAGTAAAATTTATTACTAAACTGAGCTAAAAAATAAAAATAAATTCCTTCCTTGTATGGATGTTTTTGACAATATATATAACCGTTTCTACGAAAAATCTATTTTTTCATTCGTTGATCTCAAAAATAAAAATTCCAATCACCAGAACGACAGGAAATTTTAATAATTTATTTTTAATTGTGTTTTGCACAATTTTGTTAAATTACGACTGGATGAAAATTTTGTTCATGGTCGTCGTCGTCGTTGGTAAGGTGAACAAATCCTTATCAAAACATCATACGCTTAAGACAATAATTAGTATCGATAGCGGATTCTATTCCTTTGCGTTTTGACGTTTGTCTCAGCGCTCAGATCTTTCCTGTCTCACGCCGTAGTAACTAAACCGTTTAGACCGTGCAATAAAAATTATTTAAAAAAAAAAAAACTAACGCAACGAAGAAAAGTGCATAGAAAAAGGAAAAAATGTTGTGTGGTTTTATGAAACCACGGTAAAAGTGAAACTTAGGCACAAAATTATCGTATTTGTACGATAATGACTCCGAACACTGCTTTACCTACTCGGCAGCTGACCGTCACGTGACATGCGCTACACAGACCAAAAAGTTTGAGAGGATGTAATAAAAGTTTCACTAATTTTACAAATTTCCCGAAGATCTTTAAAAATAAATACCATTTTAAATATTTATAAAAATAAAAAAACAAAGTCATCGGGGCTGCCATACCATCATTATCATATCATATACAATTATATTTTTTTTATAATGGTACTTTATTTTAAAGATCGTCGGGAAGTTTGTAAAATTATTATTTATTCCTTTTCCTTCGTTGCGTTGGGTTTTTCTATTTAATTTTTAAATTTTTAACTTCGGTTTCTTATTTTCATGTGATATTTTCAAGTGAGCGAGACCTACCTCTACCTCCATATTACATTCCTACATCATATTGATATCTATAAGTTTGTTGCTCCTTGACATCTTTTAAGTTGGGCCGTAACCGTGCACAAATTGTAATGGATCACAGTGGCAAAAGAAGTGGTATCTTTAGGAAAAAAAATTGCCAAGAGCCAGGCCTATGTGGCTTTGAGTAGAGTTCAAAATTTCCAGGGTGTGGCTATCCTCTCGCTCCCATATCCCCCTCTTCTTTCACAGACTTTCAACCCTTCTCTTTCCACACCTAGTAAATGGCAGAACCGATTTTGATGTAAACCATATTATCTAATTATACCTATATGTACACGTCATATCCTGTCGTTTGATGCTCCATTTGGTTTATTTATCTAACCACTGTCACCCCTAAATGTAATAAATGGATGAACCGATTTCGATAAAACACGTTGCTCTTTTATATTTTGATATGCCGCTTGAGTATATTATTTGACCACATTCGATTATTGTTCATTCCCACTTTCACCGCTGTAATCTAATAAATAGATAAACCGAATTGGATAAAAATATAACTAATATTTTTTCCCACATTCCCACTTTTACCTCTATATACCTAGGTATAATAAATGGATGAACCGATTTTGATACACTTTATCTAAGAACCAGCGTCGGAAAATATGCTGCCTAACACGCATCTAATTCGTATTACCTGTTAGCGAGCTACGGTGGCACAAACAGACAAACATAGCGGTCAAACACTTATCACCCATCTTTTTGATGGTTAAAAATGGTTAAAAGGGGTTAAAAATATAATACGACATAATTTAAAGGACATTTTATGTATAAAATTTACCTAGAAGTAAGCATAATTCTAATTTGACCCCTTCCCCCCCTACTACCTCAGCTTACCCCCCCACCCTTGGGGACTTTCGATATGATCACCTGGACATTTATAAGAAATAATTACTGTAGCGTATAACAGATAACTTACGTTTTATCGTACACTGTATAGTGTACAATAGAATGCCTTTGCAAATGTTCGCCGTGAATACTTAAATGGTCATAACTTTTTTATTTACAAACAGATTAACATGAAATAAACACTTAATGTTAAATGAAGATTACCACAATCTATTAGTGAAAACCGCATCTAAATCGGATAAGCCGTTTCTGAGATTAGCGCGCACAAACATACAGACAAACAGACAAAAAAATTATAACTACAGTTTTGGGTTTGAGATCAATTTAATAATAACCCCTGCTATTTTTTTTTTACATATTTTCATTGTACAGACATCACTTTTCTAGAATTTTATTATAATATGTATTGAATATTGATTGACCACGCGCAAGGTTACTAATTTCCACTACATCCTCACGCAAATCGTCAATTTTTATGAACATTGAATCTGTAAATAAAAAAAAATCAAAAGATAAGTGTACCTAATTTTAATAAAAAGCTACTAACAAATAAAGTTTTATCAAGAACTAAAGTGACCTTCTTTGGGCGTATAATATAGTCTTGTAAAAGTTATACATGATAAAAATAAAATTTCATCATTTTCTTATTTTGTCATAACTTTAACTAATTAAAAACATGAGTCTAACTATATAATTATAATAAACAATAAATATAAAAAGCTACAACTTACCTTTTGTGGGAACGCAAGAAGGCGAAAATTAAAAAAAAGCCGAAGATTTTTAAAAATGTAACCAATGAACACAATCACTGTTATCTACTATTACCCAAAGAGAATACAAATACCACATGAGTAGAAAGACGGAACAGAGACTAAGCTTCTTAAGAACGTGCAAAATTGTTACCTATTTTGGTAGGGTTGTCACAATAGGTTAAGACAAATTAAACAAAACTACCTACTACAACCCAACCTAGGTATGTACACACTTACAATACATACATACATACTTACAAATGCTAAACTTGTAATAATAATGAAAGGTAAAAACACACCATGTACAATTCTCATCTTATTAAAAAAGGACCTAATAAAATAAACGCAAGTAGGTACTTACTTGAAAAAGTAATAATCAAAATATTTACTCACCTATTGTACTCCTTGAGATAGTTGAAGTATGATATATTTTTGGTTTTTCTACTATTATTCATACACACAGTACAATAAACAACCATTTTTGACAATGAAATATTACGTTTTATATTAAAATATTCAAACTTGCAAGTTGCAACTAATAAAACAAACAACGTGCGTCGTATCAACCCTGAGACTGTCCTCTGCCTAAACCGGTTTTTTCCAGAATCGCTGCGTACGCGACAAGCGGCCAGAGTCACACACACATGGCCCCGCGTACTTGTAGTAGTGCAATCGATTCTCGCGTTTGTTTGAAGCTTAGTCTCTGTTCCGTCTTTCTACTCATGTGCAAATACTACGTCTATTACCTATATAACTGTAACTAACATCAAATAATAAACATCTACCCTCACTTATAAAAATTTAGTATATTCACATGAAATATAAGCGCACCTGAAATTTACTCTGGGAAGATATGAATTATTTATTTAACTTTAAAAAAAAAACAAACTCACCAACATCATAATATTTAAATTATGAATTTCCAAGGAGCGATAATATTATGTAAATTGATTTAATTTTAATGAAATCTCATAGATGGCGCTGTTTTAAATTTGTCTTTATACTACTAAGATTCATTATACTGTTTCTCTGCCAAAATTACTTATATGATGTAGTTTTTATAGTGTAAAGGTAGACAATAGCATGGCTTACTCAAAAACAACATTTAAACATGAGTCTTTATATTGTACGCTGTCGTAGTACACGGAATACGTAAGAAAAATAAAGGTTCACAGCTCCTCCCCCGAAGGTGATAGCATGATAATATGTATATAACAGCCTGACCCGACCTGTAAGTAATATTCATGCAAAATTTGAAGTAAATCCGTGCAGTACTTTCTGAGATTAGCCTGGACAAACATACAGACAAACAGACAAACAGACAAACAGACAAACAGACAAAAATTCTAAAAACTATGTTTTTGGCTTCTATATCGATTATAGATCATGGATTATGTATTCTTTTAAAAAAATATTCAATGTACAGTTTTGACTTTCCTACGATTTTATTATATGTATAGAATAGATATATTATTATTTATTATATTTAATTTATATGTCTATCTGGAATTCAAATTAGTGGACTTGAAGATTATAATCTGAAAATTATTAATATTGTTATATTACACCATTTTCTTAACTTTAAGAATAACATTACGAAGATTGATTATTATCATTCGTCATCCGATGCGTTCACGTATATGCAAATTGTTCATACATGCATCAATATTAACGAATCTGGATAATTTTAAGTTGTTTTGTTACGCTCAATTGAGCGCTTATCTCTTTTTTACATACAATGAACGTGGATCGAAGGCACGCCTCCGCACTATTCGACTAATTGCCTAATTATTTTTATTACCCGTTTGTTTCGACTTTCGGGCGCGACCATCTCGACCTATTTTCCAATTAGTTCTTATACGAAAAATGCGTAACGCTTTCGATGAAACATGAAAGATTTGTGACTTTTTGTCACGCGAGAAGTATTGTTACTTTATGTTTAACAGAATTTTCCTTTGTCCACCGCACGAAACGTACTTCAAAGAAACATTTCGTCTCGAATCGTTAATGAGGGTATTGATATAATCCGAGCGAATCTTCGGCGTCTTTGTTCCCTAGACGATACTCGATAGAATTCTAATGAGGGGTTATTTTAGAATTTTAGAAACTCTCAAGCATAATAAGTAGGACCTAACCTAAATTTTGCCAGCCAATCGTAATAAAATAATAATTCATATCAGTTGTCTTATAATTTCCGGGCATTGTTTGCTACAAGAATTTATTATGTAAATCTTGTTAATGTTGATGTTTCGAACGGTTACTAGGAATTTAACAAACGTCGGTTATATGAGAAGTTAAATATTACATTTAGTTTCATATTACATTACTCTGAAAAGTGTGTTTATACAAATAATTATGTACTCGTTGTATTATTTTTACAAGTAAGTGGGTCACGCGTTGAATGTAATTTAATCTGAACTGCAGAGTTAAGTGATTTATCACACAGAGAAACTGAAATAATATCGCGTTATTTGTTACCAGAGGCGGCTCGTGACAAAATTTTATGGGTGTTCACTTGAAATAAAACACTGAAAATACATGGTGTAAAGCAGTACATTTATCAAAAAAATTACTTATAAAGGAAATACATACGTCTTTCTTTTTGGTGTGCAAAAATATCTATAACTTAAAGCGACCGAACCGGCAACGTTTGCGGGAGCGGCGCTCCGAATTTTGCTATTTTTACATAGAAAATCTTCTGTTTCACGCGCGCAGGGCACTGGCAACCCTCTCTTTCACTCCTATTGGATTACGTATAAGGAAATGTACTAAATATTTTTTCATTGGAGCGCAATCGTGACTCGTGAGCGCTCCGCTTCGCGCGTCTGTATAATACAGTATTATTCAGGTGTATGGAATGATGGAATGATGGATATATTCATATTTCATTGGTATTGACAGTAGTTTTTTACGAATACGATTGATTTTAAATAGTAATAATTAATATTAATAATGAAATTAAGGAGTATGATTTTATTATAATTATTTATGGGAGTTCACTGCACCAGCGCTCCTTAGGGCGAGCCGCCTCTGTTTGTTACAACTGGATTGCAAATATGTATAGTTAATGAAATATTTGAACATGGTTAGTACTCAAAACTTTTTGCCTTCAACATTAATTTGCTTCACAAAACCTTATGAATAATATCCGCATCATAATCTATGGGGAAATAAGTGGCGCAGTTTTTTTTATTAAAAACCGTGAACAAAATAAGCGGCGCGTGTTAAGTAATCGAATTTAGTGGGGCCCATTGTGCGGCCGAGGCCAAGGTCTTCTTTGTTTACGTCGCGCTCCACAATGCATTGTAAAGACTATCACATAATATAATATCGTTTACTTCCCTTTTTAAATTCGTGTGCACATGACTTATTGCCGTTTACTTATCTAAACAATTCGATATTCAATCTATCATTCAGCAAAATACGATATGCAAAACCGACACAGATTAATGTTTGTTGTGGATTTTTTTCGACCTTGTTCACAAATTCATTCTGGGATTGTTTCAAAACAATCTGTAAGTGTAAGCGATAACAATCTTATTACAATACATTTACATTTGAATTTGGTCGGTATAACGAATGTTCATCTTATAAATATACGGTAATTAAATGGCGTCGTGATCGGTAAATGATGCAATGCGGACAATGCAAGCAACACCCACGTACAGAGTCTCGAACCTTTAGATTAATGGGTCTGTGTTTGAACTGAGCACACGATGTTTATTCCAACTGCTTGTATGTGGGCTCGCAGACAGTATGATAATTCAATACGTGTATTGACATAGTGACTGACGAGTCCTCGACAACATCCGTAGGTACCGACTAATTATGAGGCGCGGGTCACATAGTAAGAAATTTCGAGGCACGTTCGTATTTAAATGGCGCCACAAAGGCACCTTGAAGCTGCATTTACTTTGTCATATGTATTATGTTTTACGTTCCTATATTCTACGTTGTTTTGCTACGATAAGTAAGGTCATGATTTATAGTCTCGCTATATTTACGCGCCAATTTTTTCTCAGCTCTTGAGACGAAGGCTACGGCTTATCGACTCCTCTCTAATTGTGTCTATCAGTAACAAGTCTATAAGATCAGCACGACTTTTGAATCTATTAACCCTTTGGAGGTCAACTTTATTGAAGTAGTTATGTTCTCCAACTCTTCGCTTCGGTACAGTTGTACGGACTGTCAGGCCAATGAATTTAAATTGTTTAATTTGATAAGACTGATTTGTATCTCGTAGCGTATTTGCTATGAAAAAAATAAAATGTTTACGGCTTTATTCCTCAATGCTTATATGTAATATGTAAAATCAAAAATGTATAATATGCCAAATTCCAAACGAGAGGAGCAACCCTCTTACTAAACTTTTGGTTCTACGTAAATTTTAGACATCTAAATAGTTACATAATAAATAATTTACGGCTGCATGAATTGCGTCCATGTATTTTTTCCAAATTGCTCACCCTATAGAGAAGCTCAGATATATGTTCGATCATGGCCGTGGGCTGAATGAGAAAGTTAGGACCGGTTCCCGAGCTCCCACTACGTGTCTACTTTCAAATTACAATGAACATTCAGCTTATCTCTGTACTAAACTGACGGCTTCTGTATTTAGTGTGTTTCGAGGGACAGAGTAAAAATAGCTGTTAAATAAAATGGAAATTCCAAATAATTTGTTTTTCATCAAGATAATTGATAGTTTTCTGCAATGTTATTTTAATGAATTAATGAAATTTAATACTTAAATTATCAATAACGTACAAATGTTAGAAAAAAAATGTGTACGTGTACTAGTGACTAGTGTACACACGTAAGAAGTGAAACTTCTTTATGACCTTATTTTTCAAAAAATAATTTACTATATGCAACTTTACAAAAATACGTCGAATCACGCGTGGTAGGGATAAGAAAAAGACGGCGCGTAACGGAAAAATGTCACGCGTAACGAAAAAATGTTACACTATTTTTTTTCCAACCCCGATAAAGAAGTTTCACTTAAAAAAGTAGCTAAGTATTGCTATTTCATTCACCGAGCAGACTATTATTTCCGGCTAATAAGATACGTAAATAAATAAAACACAGGATACATTAACAACAATTTATACACGTATTATTTTATATGGCAAGTAATAATAACAATTTGACGAAGCGCACGCGCACATACAAACTCCTTTGATAAAGCATCAGGGCACACAAACATAGTTATTTTTATTCAATATTCAAGGCCAAGGCAGCCATTTTGCATTCCCGATCGTGTATCGATTCAAAAAAGTTTGACTCGTAAACAAACTGCTTTATTATGTTGCATTTGAATATTATTATTAAGTTACGACAGAGCATGACGTGTTTTTTTATTATTGTTGTTGTTTTGTGGGTTTCGTATTTATTTTAGGTATTTTACATAACATATTTGGGAATTTTATTAGAACTATCACAATTCATAAACATGTTTTCTTTGTTTTGACATAAAACGTTACTGATTATTATATTTAATTTGTTGATTATAAGGATTACTTAGTGATATGAACTATAATTAGCTACTAGCATGTCGATGTTATTTACATGTCTGCAGATTCTAGAAATCGTATCTAATCGCGAACTTAAAAAATAACAAGCTCGACATGCGACCTGCAACAGCATACCCCAAAATAAACAAAGCATACACGTGTAACCATCCAGTGACCTTCATACAATTCGCTTTTTATGACTGTTTATCTTTTTTAAATGTCAAAATTGTACACTTACGTAACTGGGCCAACGTTTGTCTGTGTTTTTGTTGATTAAAATAACTAAGGCATTGTTCATCCAAGGTCACCCACATTAAGTCTTGCTAACTTCCGTTATTTGTATGACACAGCCTAAAATATGTGTACGAAACTTTGACCTTCGCATAATTAATCAAATGCAAAATAACGTGCAACATACATAAATCAATAAGTAAAGTAGTTAATAATTCAAAATTACCAAGTTTTAACATTATAATAAATTCGCATCTCATTACACATTTAACACTTATGAGCAAAACAAGAATTTTTAATGTCTAAAATATGGTACATATCTATTATATATTATATATGTATCATCGGAGCAGTTAAAACATCCAGTATAATAAAACACGTTCAAGATCATAAAATGATTAACGAAAACAATGTAATGGACGACGAAGTTTTTTATCTGTCGAATGTAAACACAATGCTATGTTGACACGCCCGCGAGATATGAAACCCGGTATCTAATTCGGTTGGCCTTGGCAATGAAAAAACAAGTTTTTTCGCGTAGCCTTGACGTTTTATTTCGCTTTTTGCGCGGCGCCACCGCTGCGCCTTGCGTTTCGCTATAAACGACCGTATTTCTGTTACCATTCCAATTCAACCAGAACAAAACTTATTTTTCGTTCAGATAGCATCAATTTTATGCTTTAATGGACGAAGTAATATTACAATGTCACTATAATTGATTGCTCCGCCAGAAAATGGATGTTCAGAAATAAAGATCTTGTTTTCTTTGTTATTCTTTAATACACAGCTTTAATACATATTTTATATTGTACTTATTCTCGCATTGTGTCGTATTAAAGTATAACAAGGTATTTTGTATTTTATAGGTGGGCCGTAAAGTTTTGTTTTTTATAAAGTTGTTATTCACAGATGATGTACATGTGTATTCTACTGCTGAAATTAATATTAAACTTTGTGTCCTAGAACTTGGATAAATTGAAGCAATATAATATTTTACTTTCGCTATTAATTTATTGTGAGATTAATTAATTTTACTAACATGGTTGCCTTTCGCTTAATGAATTCTTCATATTAATTACATTACCCAGGCCATATTATATTATGAATTATGAAGTAAATATTTAATATCTTCAAATATCTATAATAGTATTACTTAACATTATTTCTCATGATAATAAAATACATTCACCAATATACATATAATTATAGAATATATTAAAATAAAATACGTAAGTGGTATTTTAATTGTGTATTTTTTCTTTTTACTTTCAACTTACCAATTTTATTTTCTTACAGAGCTGGTGCTGGGGCAAACGGAATATTTTCAAGAAGACTGGACTTTTCCACTTTCAACCTTTTGCCGAAGCATAAAGTCAACTCATATCAGATTAAGGTGAGTGCATTTAGGTTAAATGAATATAATTACGTGTTTCCATATTCGGGTATTTCCTTATTCGGCAATCACGATTATTGTATTAAGAGATGTCAATATACAATCAATTATCAATTCGATACCAGACTGAACTTTGCTGGCAGAAATCATATAATCAACTTAAAACTATATTCATTCTACACAAACAGCTTAAATATATTTATTTATATATGCATATTTGTATTGTTAAGCATATACATTTTACCCGTTTAAATATAATTCGTCAAATTTTCGGCATGAGTTATTTGTTTACTCGCCAAAGATTTATTTTACGTCACATCCAATATGTTATGTTTTGACAGTTTGACATTCATTTCTTTGAATATTGTCTGATAAATAATGAAGGTGCTTATATCAGGTAGAGGTGCTTGTATTGTAAATAAAAACATAAATGTTTAACACTTGTAATCTATTTGTCAATAATTGAATGTGGAAGCATTATGTGTAATTTACCAAATTGATAATTATATCCACAAATGTTGTTTACTCTCAAACATTTAATTTATGTAAGCATTGCTACAATCTAATCTAGACTAGAAAGTCCGAATGAACACGTAAGACCCGCGACAGTAAAATATTTTTATTACAGAAAAGGTTTGCGGAGGTGAAAGTTTGCTTTTGTTAGGGAGCGCTGTAAAAACACTGGTCTGACACTTTTCGCGATAAAGCGCCGTCACGGGAGGCGCCCGCACTCCCGGTACCTACCGTTTCTACCAAATAAACGTAACCCTACTGTAATTTAATCGTCCCACTGCATGTTTTATGACTACTTCACGGGCAATTCAAATGTTTATTTTAAAATACCGGTAACTGGAAAGGAAGGACATTAAATTAAAACACACATTGTTTAGTTTAAACTTAGTTTCTTATTTACACGACGTTGAGAATTCGTTTCGGAACACGAAAAACAAAAAGGTCTATTATAAAAATTTCAAATCGATTCCGCTATAACGTTTACGATCTGTAAATATATCAAGCTAAAAAACGAATGCTCGCGGCTCGACAGCTCCGCCCAGATTCTTTGCCAATTCTCAGTTATTTAATAGATTAGGTGGAGTTTTTATAGCATTAGAGCGGCGTTGAATTATTTTGCAATTCTAAGTACATCGGTTGTGTGTTTGTTATGCACCGTCGGCATTTGGTATCTAATCTCCTCAGGCCTTGAGCTCGTTGGATGTCAACTGACGGTCATTCGCCCGCCCGCCGCGCCTGCATCTATTTTTACCCATCGTTGTTTGATATTTATTACTGACCAGCGCGCACTGCAGAGTACTACGTATTTTTGGTGTCACAATTGAATAATTACCTCAGCTACCATTTCACCGAGCGATTTTCGGAATTCTAGCCGGTTCAACAAATCATATCATTCAAAAACCTGCTCAGCCAGTTGCGAAATCGAATCGACAAATCCAATGATAATAATAATGATCACGACTTAGCAATATCAGGTTCCTATGTTTCGATGGTGATTGCTTCAATTTAGTTTCATTATCTCGGATACGGCTATGACCGAATCTGAATTAGATGATAAACTGTTAACTGACGCACGATGTAGTCAACGAATTTGGCACACAAAATTCATGTCTGTTATTTTTCTCTTGAAATTTTGTTAAAGTAAAATTGGTTCCAAGAAACCAATTGATTAATTGAAAAGTAGTTGTGTATTTACGCGCCTCCATCGAATATTACAAGCACGCGAGATAATTTAAAGCATTCTCATTGCTTTATCGCGTAAAAGCGACCAGTACTGTATCTACCAGACTTGTTTCGCTCCACGTCGCGTGACATTACCTCGTTTGTTCGCTACCAGGGGAAAACTTCATAACTTAGCATTCCCATATATTAGTCTAATGCTTTCTGTGGGATTTTTATAGCGAAAGTTTACCAGGATTAATCGAAAAGTCGTATAAGCTTCAGGTATATTCTATTTTATGGCGATAGTTATCATTTCCAAGATGAAATGTATTACTACATCGAGTAAACAGTGTAGACTTCTCACATTCCTTGTCACATTTTACGGTCTGACGATCGCTGATACCCCAGTAATCGGAGTAAACAGATACTAAGTTGTAGCGTGATTGATAATAACGACAGTTGAAGCACGATTTCGCGGAGCCGTATCATTAAAAGCGTCCACTTCTTCTATTTATGGAGCCTTGATGTCTGCGAGTGTATTGATTATCCAGACCGGTTACTCATAGCTGATACTACCTAACTGAGCTTATGAATTCTTCGTGTGAGCGATTTTCACATCGGTCGTATCATCGTATGTACATAAGTAGATACTATCTTGTCACGATCAAACATCAGACTAACGAGCTCAACGGCTTCATAAAGTGTCTCGAAGGATTTATTTGCGACGTTCAGGAGACGCAGACTAAAGTTTAGGTAGTCATATTAACTGCTTCAACTTCGCCCTTACCTGGCATGTGAAATACGTTTTAAATAAGAATCATTATTAACGAGTAAGATAAAGTAAAGTGGGATTAATCAGTTTCTATAGAGTAAATACAATATCAGACTGTTGTTTAGAAAGGTTTTTTGCAAGAAAGGCCAAAGTTTACATCGGTATTTGTTTGTAAAATACAAAATAACAATTTGACGAGCACTCGAAGATGCGGCAAGTGCGCGGTCGTCCATGTAACTGAATCCGAGCGCGCGCCACTTGATACCCCGCTCAAGGCTTCCCATGTGGATTAGCTGTGTTTTTTCTTTTAAATCGTCTTGCCTGGCAAACACACTGAGATAATAGCTTTATCGTTTTGGCCGGGCCTCAGTTTAATACCGCAATTTAATGATTGTGATTCGATTTTGTTTTTAGAACGCTGCGTTCGTTGACTGTATAATGAAATCATCAATGAAATATAGTTACAAATTTTAAATTAATATTGTGTAACGATTTATATTTAGTGTCACTATTGAATTGAATATATTCAAACTAACGTTGAACTCTCTTAACGTCGTATAGTTGAATATAAAACGTGGAAACGATACCACGTCAGAGAGATTATGCTGTCATGCGTTTTCTTTATAACTCTACAAATACCCATTACGAATTCATCTTGATTTTCTCAACGAACCGTAAATGGCAAGAAATAAGAAAGTAGCCGGCTAATAGATACAATAGGGCTGAATGCCTGATAGGTCTCGTGTTGCAACTTTCTTGTACCAGAAAAAGTTGCCTAGCGATGATAGCACGACGCGCAATCACATACTAGTTCAGATATCAATCGTTTCGTAAGACCGCTACACGTAATTGCTCCATTACTGAGACGTGATAAATAATTGCTACCACCGAGTCCTTTAATCAGTAGGAATCTGCTAATACGATGAACTATGTCGCAAGTTCGCAACTACGAGCATTGCGTCCTGCGTATTCTTAGCGCTACATTCAGTTTTCGTCACCGCTTTTAGTAGCAACCTATAAATGGTAATCTTAACTTCGCCACCGACTGGTTCCACCATTTCGTGTGTCTCCGATCAACTTTTTATCACGATAACGCAAGTATCCAATCAGAGAACATTAATACCATACTTGGGTAAGAGATCGAGTCTGGTTTTTGCAGCTAACGTAGGTGATGTATGCAATTTAATCTTTAAAATTGCATACTAAGTATCATTGAAATTTTCTCAAATGTTTCAGTGCTGTAACTAAGTTCCTCGTTTAGCGAAAAATTAAATAAAATGTTTAGCAGAAGTTATTCTTCCTGTGGAAAACAAAAAGAAATGACTGTTTAGTATTCAGTGGTAGACTGAGGCAATTGTCTACTTACCATAATAGTGCTGTGGTTATATTTATTGAGTGCAATTCACTGTCTGCCTACACTTACCCCACGCTTGAAACTGCTAAAGGTATATTCTATAAACAGATTGTAAAATTTATTTTCGACATTTGAGACGTATCCATTTTCTTGTTTATCATTTTACGACCCATATTGTTTTAATGTAACTGATGGATAATTTTATATGTATCGATACATGACATCGGATTTCAAATGCTATTATTGCATTGGAAGAAAAATAATTAAATTAAAACGGAGCAATAAAATAATCAAGCTGCCTGACCTTCAGCTTGTTTTTCTCAGCCGAAATGAGTCATTAGGCCCGCTCTTTACAGACGTACGCTTAAAGTGTTTAAAGTACGTGATCACTATCACCTAGGCGTTTTTCAAACATTTTCCATCCCACTATATAATCGCCTTTCTACGAACAACATAGTAACTTGTCGTAGTCGCTGTTACTAGAATAGAACTAGAGCGGTCGTTGATCCCTAGGCACTATTATTATCTCAATAACGATAATATTATTGTTAGTGGTTTGGCGATACGCATCGCGTTTTTCGCCGTTCCCTGTAAACAATTACGCTGGGAAGTGCGCGTTAAAAAACGGCGAGATATTTTGCAATGAATGGTTAAGTGGTTGGATAACTAAAAGTGCATTATTATGTTGATGAATGGTGTAAATTTAGTTACGTAAGAGTTTGTTGGCATGCGTGGATTGACAAGCAACTCGGTAACCCTGAAGTCGGCCGGCAGGTCGATGCTCGCTCGCGTCCCACTTACAGTGCACGGCGCAAGCGCAGCGTTTGCAAATCCAATCATAGCTCAACCGACGTTTGGTCTAATAAAATCTTTGATCGTATGAGACAACGATGCTAATGGGATAAATACATTACGTGTGCTTTTTGTTTGATTGAGGCTCAGGGTTAAGTCTTTTTATCTAAGACTAGCGACCCGCCCCGGCTTCGCACGGGTGCAATGCTGATACTAAATACACTACAGAAAAACTTTTAACGTTGTATATAAAAACATAGCGGCCCGGCCGGCCGGTACCGCCGCAAACGGTACGTCCCGCAATTTTTAAATCTGTAATATCTTCGAAAATATTCACTTAAAACATACGGTGTAAAGGGCCATATAGATCTATATTAAATGAACAATGTATTCAAGGTATTTAATTGGTTAAGGATTAATGCTGTATTGGTTAAAATCGCTTCGAAAATTAGCCATTATTTGTCGTAAAAAGTAAATGACAAAAAAAAGTTATTGTGGGTTATCCATAATAGATAGACATATGCCATCGCGGACTTTTCTGTAGACCTTTTCAATGTGTACAATACTTAGTACATTATTTTGATAAAACTCGTAGGGTTCAGCCTGCGTTTGCAATGTAAGCGGAAAAAATGTAATTATTTACGACATCACATTAGAAACCTCAAAAATAATAGTACTTCTCCACTATTTAACATATAAACCTTCCTCTTGAATCACTCTATCTATTAAAAAAACCGCATCAAAATCCGTTGCGTAGTTTCAAAGATTTAAGCGTACAAAGGGACATAGGGAAATAGGGACAGAGAATGCGACTTTGTTTTATACATACTATGTAGTGATGAGGTTACCGCTCCTGACTATTCTAGAAAACAGTCAAGTAAATTTATGTATTTTATAGTTTAAATAAAACTTGAACACAACAAAATGATTTTGAAATGGCTACGTAAGTGTTTCTGACAAACCCAGTAACTTTATTTTATGAGTAGTAATTTAATCAAAATTATAACTTCAAGCACACACGTCTTTCTAAATCAATTCGCTTTACATTCAAAATATTTTACACTTGCCATTAAGGCCAAATGGTGTGCATATTTAATATGCGTAATACATTTTAAATATATTATGTAGTACTAGTATTTATGTTATCGCTTGCGACACACAATTTTTATGTTCGTCATAAAAAACATTCTGTTGGTGCACATGGACATATTTATCAAGAAGTTTCCTTATACAGAGTCATTTATGCATTGCTTTAATAACCAAGCGATTCATGTAATTATGAGGTGTGTTCTGAATACATTACCTACGTTAACAAATTATAACCAGTGGATGTTGCGTGATTTCATTTTACTATTGATGGTTTTCATGGCGTTTAATAGTTTAGCCGTAATTATTACTCAATTAAGGTTATTGTATGACTGTTAGTTTATATAGCTGTTTATCATTTTGTTTACATAACAGTCTAGCATGTAACAATTATTTATATGGAATGATTACATGTTAGTTCTCATTTATAAATCCATATTTTATATTCTACAGCTAATAGACTGTCTAAACACTGACAATTTGATTTGTTCTATTTTAATACCTAATAATCACAACAAGGTCGTTATAAAATGCGTGTTTGTTGAAGGTAAAATAATTGAATAAGTTGTCACGTTTACACAATAACGATATACCCTTAAATACCAATTTACCTAAGAATGAAATTGTCGTTGGCTACGTGACCTACCTACACGTCGCACAAGTTATGATAGCGACTCATTACAAGTGGAATGTTTTATTATATTATATACTACGAAGCGATGACACATAGTTCATTTATTTATACAAACTTCTGCACTCGTGGCTATACTATTTCGTCTACGTAATGCTTGGTATGAAAAACTTTTCAAGCTTTTAATTTTGCCTCTACATCCGTTCATGTTCACACTGAAGAATATTTATTACTCTATTACGATGAAATCGTGTTAAAAGCAAAGTTGTAATAAAAGTTGGCGTTTTATAATTTATGAATCGTTAGGTCTGAAGCTTGATTTCAGTTGTCGAGGATTTGTAAAAGAATATTTTAGTGGAACGGGAATTGAGAAGATTGCTGGAACGCCATTAGCCGTATTGTTATTGCCGACATTCCAGTAATGAAGCGCTCGTTTTCATCCTCTAATATTGCCGATTTCCATCCCTCTCACTCATAATGCATAGTAAGCTGGGCTGAGCAGCCAACTTTTGTGTTATTTTAATTCAGTCGCTTTCTGTTGGAATTTTTCGATTAACAAAGTAGTCTATGAATCGTTAGGCTTGAACTGATCGACGTCTATTTAATGGTACCTATTTGTATGGTATGTTTTATAAATATTAAAAACTATTTTTATTTTCTTAACTTTTTTCTTTCAATATAAATGTATCATACTACGAAGGACCACCTTCATTGAAATTAAGTGAAAAATGCACATCAGCTGCAAATGTCACGTTTGTTGAGATATTCAAACTTTCTCCCCGACGGGTATTGTGCACTTGATTTAAATAATGAGACGCGCGGCATCGTGATTCGTGAAGCGCATCGGGGCTCACGAACCTCCAATATTGATTATTCATTTTATAAGACACACGTGACGCGTGAGGTGTGAACTACATTGTTCACCGCAACACACGCAAGCGATTGTGACGCAATGGGAGATATTTTCAGACTTTCACCCGAGAATTCTGCGGGGGACCGAGGTGAAGTTCAAGACTATTTATAAGCAAAGCGGAGTCCTTTCTTGGCGTTTATTGATCGTTTACGAACGCACCCCGCGTATTACGGTAGGTTAGTATGCCCGCGGCTCCGACACGGCTCCCGGAACACGCCGAATCCACCCGAAATTTTACATCCCCGGCCGTTATTGATCGGACTTGACATTGAAATCGTAATAGAGGCAAACAGCTGGGAAGCGAGGGTGCGTACTCGCTCTTGAAAACGCAACCCTCGCCGTTTCGATAAAACATGACGATAATTTATTACAACAATTTCGTCGCGTTTATTTCAATTTAGAATTATATCAGATTTTGAAACTCAATTGTTGTAAGTCTAATAATTACACAGAGGAGCCGAGCCGGGAGATGGCTAAAATCTCATTTATATTCAGCGGTCGGAGTTTGAATGTTATCTAAAATCCGTGTTTAGGTGTCGGACGGGATTGCTCTAATCTTGAAACTAAACACATTGTCGAGTTAGCTGAGCTTTGTTCTTGGCTTAGAATCTTCGGCTGTATAATGGAGTGCAATGAGATTATACGGAATCTTGTATAGACTTGTTAAACGGGTTGCTGAATAAAAAGTGTCGCTACAGCAAATTTGTTGAATGCCAAGACAAATTATTGTGTACAGATAACAAGACTTGTAACCAATGTTAAAGAAACTTACTTCCTTCGTAGTATTTTTTATCATATCACCTATGTTTCCGTTGCCGGTGACTGTCTGCATTTCCTGTACCTACTAGCTATGACTTAGGTAACTTTCTTGCGATAAAACACAAAAACTAGTCCTCTATTTATAAAGAGAAAGATAAGACCGTCTAGAACTAGTAATGTATTAGCTTTTTATCTTTAGTGTTCCTATTAATAATACTTTCTATTGAATAATGATATTGCACGCCTCATAAGCGAAGCGTTGAGATGGGTACTACTGTCACTTCGCGCAAAACATCTGATTTTTCAAACTTAAAATGTCTTTATGTATCATACATTGCACTTGTAAGATAATACATACACACACATATTAAGAAAAAACACTATTTTTAACGTTCATGATATTTTTGATGTCATTTTTGTTATTTAAACTAGTTAAAAAACAGTTTAAAAAAGTTCTGTCTTGGACGTCCGTGTGTCTGTATGTGCGGATCCTTTTTCTTGTTAACACGATAGCGACCGAAATACTTTACTAATCGAGTCTTTTTTTTTCTCTTACGCTTGAGTATGCTCAGGAATAGAACCCTTTCATTTTTCAGGGTCTGATTCGATGTGGTTTAATTGTTATTAAATAAACAAAAATAATAATTAATAAATATTTATTAAAAAAAAATTATGAGGCGTGCACTTTTGGATTTTCCAAATTATTAAGTATTTTTTTGTTTTATAGTAAACTAGCTTTCCACCCGCGGCATCGCCCGCGCAGTCAAAGAAAAACCCGCATAGTTTCCGTTCCCGTGGGATTTCCGGGATAAAACCTATCCTATGTCCTTTCTCGGGTATCAAAATATCTCTATACCAAATTTCATGCAAATTGGTTCAGTAGTTAAGGCGTGATTGAGTAACAGACAGACAGACAGAGTTACTTTCGCATTTATAATATGTATTAGTATGGATATAGTATACTGCACAATAAAATTAGACAAATAAAAGCAATAGATATATTAAAAACAAAATCTATTCTACGTAACTGTCATTTGTTGTTTCATAAAGTAGATTAAAATTTAATAAACGTTCAGTGTCTCAGACGCTATTGTTCGGAAAGGCAACGGACTGCTATAAATTTCATAAGACTATGCTCGGTCACAGCCAATTTCATTGGAGCTAAATACGTCCTCCCGAGAAATCTTGAGACATATAAGTCTTAAATTAAATACACACATGTAACCAGTCTACTAATTAGTGCTGGTAATTAAATGTTGTAGGATTTCCAAATAAAAGAAATAAAAAATGCAATGATAGTTAAACTTATGCAATTAATCTATCATTTGTATTAAATGTAGACACAATGCTTCATTATTTACGATATTCTTTATAGGTGGGTGGTATTTCCCGGTTGCAAGTCGACTCATTCTTCGTACGACATCGTAACTGCCACCCAGTTAAATCAATTTATTTTATATTTATTGATAAAAGAAAACAAATATAAAATATGGCATTATTGCTCAATATCAACCAAACAGCGAGCTTAGGTGGTCGTTAATATTATTGTTATTTAAACCATTCAATAATTGCACAATTCAAATAAAATACCGTGTATAATGTTAAAGCAAATACTTACAAAAAGCAATTAAATTATACCTGTCAGAATTGCCAATAAAACTATAAATTCAATCAAACGCTAATCTCTAAAAGCGATGCAATGCTGTATCGAATCTAGGAAAGCCGAATACACACCAAGGGGCTTATACAGAATACTGATGAGTTTGGAAATTATTCCATTATGCGATAGAAAATTTCATAAATAAAAAATGATCCTGCATTTCTATAGAATCACGGTTCCAAGTTAAATAAGTGATCACCGGTCGGTTACGTGAGGTGAATGGTGGAGTGCCTGGGGAATCTATTGCCAATAGCTACTACTCATCCTGCTTACTTAATTGATATTCATACGTGTCAGGCAAAATTATTGTGAAGAGGTATGATTTAGCTCAGCTTCATTCCATTGGACCGAATATTGTTATTAGGCAAATACCGTAACTAGCCCCAAAATGGTACTCGTAGTTACAAATATGTATGATGGTCCAATGACATCGTCTATATACATGTATAAATATAAATACGTGAATATGATAAAAGTCTCAACTATGGTTTCATGAGATGACACATACACGCCCACAGATGGTCAGTGCAGCGCAAATAGAAACTTGCATAAATAGTTTAATCCTTGTGGAGGATATTGACACGCAGTGATGAAATGCATATCATTACTATGCAATGCACCGATGCCTATGCGACAAGCTTTGCCTGTACACAGTGAAAGCCACTATTTGAGTTTAGTCCGGCGGTATTTGTCGCGCGTGTTAATAAGTGATGATGGTATAATTGGGCGGTTATTTTGAACTGTGGTCGATATCGGCAATGACGCGCGGGCCAGTCCGCTAATCGATCGTCGTGAACACTATGCTGCACTCCGCGCCCTATCATTTGTCTCCCTCGCAGCCGGGACGAGCCCGATCGCTCATCCTACTCGCTTCGTTATTCAACGTCCCTAACCACCCGGTACCCTACCTACCGTATTTAGGATCTAATTTATTTTTAAATTCTACGCTTTCATACTTCACCTCGTATACTTAGCTATCGTTATGAGCTACCTAATGGGCTATATCATTATGAATTTGTCTGGCTGCCTCGCTTACGAGCTCCGATAGCTCTTACGAATGGCTCGTAATTAGTGCTTCATTGTGCGTTGTTTTATAGAATTTAAGTTATTTCGTAATGCTCTAATGAACGACATCTACTTTCAACTGAGGCCTTGGCACAAGCGCTAACCAGCTTAGGAATAGCAGTGGCATTTGGTATCGGTACGTGCGCCGGCGCAGTTCGCTTACATAACACACCTGCCATATCGGGCTGCACCTCGCTCACTCGCCCATTCTATGAATTACTTACAGGTCATAGACCTTAAGTATTATTTAACTCTAACTTGGCACATGATTTTGCGAGATTTAAACTCCATTGGATTTGGCTTTGTGCGTTTTGATTTGCCTATGCGTCAGCTTGCTTGTCTTTGATGTCCTTTATTTATTGAGCGGTGGATATTCCAATGCAGCTTTAAATGTTCTTTAAATAAAGATGAATAAATTGGTCGCAATTTTAAATAACGACGAGTCATACATAAGTAAAACTCTGCGTTGTAATCAGACAACACTGAAAACACCCAATCCTTTTTAAACCTCGGAAATATCCCTTTTATTTGAGTGTACGCGGTGTCCGTGCCAAGAGAAAAAGCGTAGACGTTTACTTCGGTTTCCGAGTTTTTATTTTTTAAATCCGTTTACATCCCAAGGAGCTGATAAAAACGACTCTGTTTACATTTCAGCGTTTTCAACTATTACTAACAGTCTCGAGTTTGGTTAAACAGTATCAATGCAATGTAGGTAATCTATTATTTAGCATGAATTATTAGCATTAATACGGCATTATCGTTTAGAGATATCGATATGATAGACGATTGTTGATGTGATAGTTCAATAACCTACATACAATAAGACATATTGTATGTATTGCGTTTGTCCTAAAACAGTTAATATTAAGTATGTGCAAACATTCTGAGACATGAGAATAATAAATCATACAAAACACAAAAAAGTGTGTAAAATTATTAAGACTAGTACTAGGTATACAACTCTTAGTATTTTTAGCTCTTATTACTGCATCTATTAGCTCGTATTATATTAATTTTATAGGTTAATTGTTACTATACTGCGCCTTGTAGCGTGCACAATAAATCGCATGTCAGTATCTCTTAATACATGGATTAACTGCGACGAGCTTCTATAAACTATGAAACACTGTATGTTCAATGGAAGCAAATGAGTTATTTAACGGATAAATTTACATTTGTAATTGCTCATATTTTTTTTGCAAGTTGAATTATACAAGATAATTGCTACGCTTAACGTTATATTAATTAGTAGGTAATTTTTTTTATATTAAATATTTCAGTACAATATTCAGACACGGCACGATCTGATCCCATACTAAGCTTTCGCTTGTGTTATGGTAATCAGATAGCTGATAAACATACATAATACATATACATATAATTTTAAATAAATACTTATATAGATAATCAACACCCAGACACAGAGCAAACATCTATGTTCATCACAACTATTTGCCCCGGGTGGGAATCGAACCCACGACCTCAGGCTTGGAAGGCAGGGTCACTACCAAGTTGGTAGTATCAACCAAGCCAACCGGTCAGTAAATTATTTAAAACGTAGTATTTAAACAACTTGTTGTAGTCTAATATCCACTTTATGCCTGCAGCCTGAGTCAATCCTTATGTAATTATTCAAGTCAGAAAGTTTGACATTGACCGATACCCCTCATGCAAGTGAAGTCATATGTAGAGCGACTAATTGTTATCTATTTCCTAGTTAAACGAACTATTGAAGTTTTTATCTACACATATTGGAGTGCTTCCAACGATACGACTCGCTTACATAATGTTTTATTATGGTACAATGACCGATAGAAATCGTAGGGCGTAGTTTGCCTTGTACTGTTCAATACACCTTAACTACATTATAATGTCGATGCAAATTGTTTATAAATACAGAATCGAGTGGAATTCTAAATGAGCTGTACTTTGGATTAACTGAATATAGTAATTGATTGATGGTTTGAGTACTTATAGGTTAATACTTGTGTGAGAATAATTTATGTGACGGGTCAGATATAAATGATTCTATTGAGATCTAATATGTTATTTGCTACCATATTAAAGGTTAGGAATACGAATATGGCGATGTTATAAATGCGAAAGGGTATTCAGTTCTGCTTCTAAATTTTTTGCTAGATCTTTACGAATGTGTATTACCAAATTAAGATTGCTTGGTTATTTTGGTAAAATTACAGAATATTATTGTAATAAATATATTATCATAAACGGTTAAAATAACATTTTACCCACCCACTGGTATAAACTTGGTAAGCATAAACAGTAAATTCAAGAAGAAAGTTAGAATTGCAAAGAGACGCAAATACACCGTTATTATTATCATTTCAGTCCTGGACTTTTAAAAGCTTTTAATGTTATCTCCTCGAAGCAATCTTAACAATTATATTTTATCTCTAAACTTCAAGTTAGACTGCGAGTTGAAACGAGACCATAATGAAGTGTATTTATTAAAATATTCATATGAATTCAATACGTTACCGTATATTTATTAGCTAATAAAAGTTATGACTACTCGTATTAAGACCGGATGTATTCAGATAAGTGGGGCACAATCATTTGTATGTGTTAGATTAATGACTTATTCCTATGAAATGTATCGACTTCGACGAAACGCTATTGATAAATTCACACGTTGTTAATTAATAAAACAAGATCTTAATCTATGCTTGAATGGAACGGTGGACATATTTACGAGTATATATATCTACTTTTATATGCACTTCCTACTTCACTAATTAGTGCATCGCTATTTTGGTAAACCAAAATAAAACCGTATCTTTTAAGTAAGATGTTTTTAACAAAATAAAAACTGTATCATTTGATGTTAGACATTATCTAAATTTCATAGCAATCAAAAACGGCTTGTACATATTATATTTCGTCGAATTATTTTGACGAAACAACCCTAAAATTGCAGTATCTATATTCTATTACCAACATTCCAAAAGCGTAGGTTCTATTCGTGGTACCTTTTATTACAAGAAATGTAATAGTAATTTCGTAATATCACTGTGCGTATGTTTCACGTACGTTAGATTGCGCAAACAAGGCATTGTAAGTTCGCCTTGACGGGGCCGTTATCCTCTGCTAATACTATGTATAATGTACTTATCGATGCTATTTGTGTATGAATAAACCAATTAATTTGATTTATCTTTAGATAATTTATCCCGCGCAAATAATATCTAAATTATCTTGGTCGTAACTCGTATGTTTGTAAAATTTAATTTTGTGAATTAAATAATGTGTATCTCGGTGAAGTTGTTTAATATTTATATGCGTATGAAGAGGACTTATTAAGGCTTTTACATGCGCTAATAACCTTGACCATACTTGACGGATCTCAAACCTCTCCCGCTGCACCTTCTTTTTTCCTCGCATTTTGTATTTAAAAAGATACTAATCAGTGAAACAAAATATCCTCGTCAGGGACTGTTGTGTAACTGATAATTTATTAAACATAAAATTTTCAGAGCTCTAAGTCAGCAGGTTACGAAGTTTATAGAGTATTTGCGGAAAAATCGATGACCACGGCACATTTTTTTTCTAGAAATCTATTAACTTTGGAAAAAAGTCCTCGCGAGCAATTAAAGATCGAAGACCATCCTATTTTATATATTTTTTTCGGTATTGTGCTTTATGATGTACCAGACTTTATAGAGGTTGAACATAGTCGAAATTGCCGGGTAACGCCTTAATTATACAATTTATCATATTAAACTTTAGTATGTTTATGCAAATGCTGTTGATTAAAAATCGCGTTTTCTATTGAAATAGGTATAGCAAAGCTTCTAACATTGCTATGTAAATAAAGACATTAATTAAAATATTTCGTACATATTTGTATACTTATCGATATGCTTATTTGATTGCCATTTATACCACTTCATTCGGCGTAATTTTTTTTTTAATAAATATAATTAATGTTTTATTTGCATTCCATTTTATTATTTTATATCTACACATTTTACATGCCCAAAAGGCTTGTTTACGTTTTAATTAATTATAATGGATTGTAATTATAAGATTCTACAAATTATTAATATTTCAAGTTATATTTCAATTCTTTATAAGGTTTTATTTTGGCTATAACATAACCATTTTGATCAACGAACTAAATAACACACTACAAATATTTCGTGTGAACGTTTTTTGTAAGTTTATAAAATGCCAAATAAATGAGATTACTCTTTTTACATATTAAAGATCTGTATTAGTTGAAATATTACTAAAATATACAAAATTTATCGACACCCACGTCACTCATACTTGTTTACAGAATGCACCCAATGGCTTTGATAAAATTCTATCAAAGGTTCCGTATAATGCATGGTATGAATATATTTATTATTTATACCTTTAGCTTTGGATGTACAATGTGAATGTTCATTACATGCTCACTCACGTAAACAATCGGGAAATGACAGATTTTCATTTGCGCCAATACAGCTTTTCACTTTATTTTTGCAAATAAGGATATAATAGTGCATCGACAATTTTTAAAATCCATACTAATATTATAAATGCGAATGCATGAAATTTGGTATGTAGATATTTTGATACCTGAGAAAGGACATAGGCTACCTTTTATTGCGAAATATGTACCACGGGCGAAGCCGGGGCGGACCACTAGTCTT